>NW_010529761.1:48227-75387 GCF_000687285.1 Phaethon lepturus
AGCGCAGCACGGGGCCTTTAGCTGCAGCGGCTGGAGTGTCCCTGCACACGCTGCAGGGACGCCTTTGCCTGCGGTGCGGGTGCACCCTAAGAGCGCGACGTTTGATGGACATCAACTCTAATCCAACACGGCAATCTTTGTATTCCCGAAACACATCTCAACATCTTGCATGTATGACAGCAAAGAGTCAAAGCTCCAGAAGGAAGATCATCATTTTGATGGTTGCGGTAGACACAGATTGAACACTGAAATCATCTTAGAGATGGTCATAAATACACTAATAACTTCACAAATACACCTTTTGCAAAATGCTAGCCAGGCTAAAACCTAGCAGTTCAATATTTATAGGCACCACGTGCTATATGATCTCTAGCAACAATAAAGCACCTGGAATGCTCCATGCTGAACTCAATGCTTCCTGAAGACAGACTGCTTTGCGTAAGCTTCTGTAAGTGACATTTGGTAAAACCTCCTTTTAAAACCATCTTTTCTCAGATGACACCATGTTTGGTAAGCCATATCTTTCAGTGCTTTTTAATTCCATTAAATTGTAAAAACCAGTGAGATAATGGGAAAGCCGAGAAAATCCAGTGCTGATGTACTACTACAATTAATTAGAAATATCTCCAAGTCATCGTTGTGGGGCAAACCATTTTGAATATGCAAGGTTTACAAGTTTCAGCCATTTGTGTAAAACTATTGAAGACTTCCTTGCTATAAAGCTTTAATTCCCATTTCGGAAAACTTGGAAGCTGACCTACTTTTTTCATTATTAGGTCAGGAAATGCACCATGCAAATTATTCCGGATGAATGTGTCAGTATTTCCATATCAATAGGTTGCATCCACAATGTATAACATCATCCACTAGATAATAAGAAGCTTTGTTATTATTTTTAAAATGCGCTGTATGAATAAGTACACCTAGTAGCGCTATTGAAATGGTAATTAATTACACCTTAAATAGAACAAGCTGAGATGTTGCGTTTGATCTACAATACATACTTGAGGTAGATTATATGGTGCTGTAGTACTTGGAAAAGATCCTTTTCTCACGATTTGACTACTCACAAGACCGTTGGACATTGTATGGTGCTCCTGGAGGTCAGGGTGAAGATGGGGGAGGCGGGGAGGAAAAGGCTGAGCGCATTTTATTTGGAATACTTTCTGTTCTGGTGCAGTTGCAGGGTAGGATCTGATTCACAGTCTCCTCACATCAGCAGGTTAAACCAGCCTTGAGTCAGACTTGGCACTGGCAGCAGCCAGGAGGGATTTCATGCAGAGCAGCACCACCGCTGCGGCGGGAGCAGCGTCAAGGAACTCTTGGTGACTACCCGCAAGAAGGGGGATGTGGACCCTGAGGCTAGAAATGAAGAAGAACATGGGGTTACAGCGCTAGGCTCAGCAGGACCGCTGACCCGAGAGCAGCCCCTCAGTGAGCCCAGCAGCTGCTGGCTGAGCACGGGGAGCCTCCATACGCCACAAGGAGAGACTGCGTCTTGGTGAGTGGCAGGGTCCCCTGCTCCTGCTGAGCTCTCCACACGGAGGGAGGCTTAAGCCCAAAAGCGCCGTCTCCCACAGAGCCAGCAGCTTTGGCAGCCTTTTGCCATGCTTGCAGGGACTCACCAGGATCAGCCCATCCCGGGCTCCCAGCAGCGTTCCCAGTGCAGGCGCTCCCCACGCAGACGCGGCGGTACGGCACGCTGCTGCACAACTGTCCCGGGTCACAGCCGCCAGCTGACGCCTCTGTGGGGGCACGAGAGGCCGTTACCACCATTAATGGCACCAGGGCCCTCCCGCATCACAGCACACAACCTGCAGGACCCCTCCGGGAGCCGTGTGGGCATCATCCGCTGAAGCGGATTCCCAAAGGAAGCAACTGCTGCAACTTCAGCACAGTAACTTATACGGCCACAGAGAAAGAAACACGAGGCTGTCCACAAAAACAGGGCCTGGCTCAGCCAGAAAATAAGTGCTAAATGGTGAGTTAATCATGCAGCTCATTTGCTATCACGCCAAAACATCATGACGAAAAAGGAGGTCTGCAGGCTCAGCACCCTCACTCCAGAGCAAGGTTAGGGCTCATCCCAGAGGGAAGTGGGACTGGTCCCAGTTGTAGGAACAGGCTTTCCAGCCGCCTCCCTGTGAGCCGAGCTATCACACCTCAAAGCACAAAACGTGCATTTTAACTCTGACTTTTCTGATCGCGGTACAACCACCGTGCAAGCACTGTAGGAGAACACCAAAGCACTGTAGTCAGACACCCCAGGCCACTGCTGCTGGCAGCGGGGGGCCCAGCTATTTCACTGAAGACGTGGGGGCACAGCACTCATGCTGCAGCACTAAGCCCGCTGCAGGAGCATGGGCCTTTTGAAAGGGGTTCTTCATCTCGACTCTCATCTGCCGTACAGTTGCAGCACCTATAACAACGACTATATGTGTCATTTCACGATGCTGTAAGCCACTAAATGCATTTTTCATGGGTGTTGGTCAAACCATCTTTAATGAGTCAACAACACAGAGCAGTCTCAGAGTGATACTTTTATAATTCCAGTGAAAAGATGAAAACTATATTGTACTCAGTACTGATCAAACCAGATCTCTTCAAAACCAGCCAATCCTAGAACATATAATTTTGCTCTCTCATGGCATTCATATAACTTTGCTTTTACTTTACTATTGCTTTATAATTTTCTCAAAAATTATTTTTAAATCACAGCTTCCAATTCAAACATTCTCCAAATTTATTTTACCAAGTAAGTTAACTGAAAAAAAATGCACATTTAGAAATAACTTCATTCCTGTATAGTTATACAGTTTCCCTAGTGGTTGCACAATATGCAATACTTCACAACAGAGCAAAACCTACTCCACAGAGTAAGCATGGAAAGAGCCACCAAGCACAATTGCATAGCATACAGTACCCAGTAAATTCAAAGCTCTGCAGAAGATGGGATATCCCTCCTAAACAGACAAGAAAACCAATTCACACTGCCCTTGAGCATCCTGGGCAGAGCCCGGAGAGACTAGAAGGGTCATTCCATCTCCAAAGACACCGAGCACGTTCTCTCATAAATACTCTTTCTGGAAATACAAGCGTGTACTCAGTGGATCAGGAAGGACAGAAAGGAGAGGGACATTTCCAGGGCTGCCAGGGCATTGCTGCGGGCCTTGCTATGTACCAGAGCTCCCAGCGCAGGTTTCAAATGCGAGGGGCCATCTGGGACATAAGAAGCTTTCAGATAGTCACTGGAGAACAATTCATCCCAACATCTTCGCAGTAAATCACTATGCAGTTTGGAAAATTAGAAGTACATCAACATAATACGAGACCTGAAAGCGGCAGATGAACTCATAATAGGTTAATAGAGAATGAACGTAAATCAATAATTTAGAGTCACATTGGAAATGGTTAGCTGGGAGTAGGGGCTCTTCCAGCTATTGCAATGTCCCTTTTGAATATAAATAATGTCAACTATTCCACAGATGGCTCCACGCTGGTAATGTTTTAGCAAAACAAATTATGCAGTTTGTACATCGCTGTTTGGAATGTTAACTAACAAGGTAGAACAAAGGGCCATAATTTAAGTGATCTTTTAATTTTGGCTTTTTTTTTTCCCCCTAATTTTACTCAGAAGGGAATTACCAAGCAATCTGCAGCCTGTTACATGTCTACACCACTGGAAACATGAAACAGTTCTAGCCAAATCAATCTTGTGGAAAAACACGTTCTCATCGCAAACAGAAAGAGACTGTCAAAGACGCAGCTTAGTGACCACAAATAAAAACCAGAACTACATGGAGATGGTCTTGAAAGTTACTACGTTAAAAAGCTGTACAAAATAAAGGTTTTTTTGAAACTACAGTAGAAAAGTAATTTTACAGAAAAAGCTGTTAGATGAAAGCACCAGGGGCTATTAATGCATGCCTGATATTGGAGCATGCTTTATTTACCTGATAAAGCATCCTGAACATAAGTAGAGTATAATGCTCAAAATACTACATAAAAGTTAATCCTGTGCTTTACAGGGCGATAGCCAATAAATCAGATTAGTGAACCAAACACAGAACAGGAGACCGATATGCCGAGTGAGACCAGGAGGAAGCTGGGCAAACAGCATCTCCGAATCTGTTGCCAGGGCTCAGCTGCTGAGAGGCACCCAGGGCAGCGAAGCACCGGTCCGCAGGGCAGCACTCGCCAGCGCATCCCCCCACACGCAGGCAGGTTTTTACCTAACCTCATGCTCGTACCTCCTCTGGAGCCTACCTGCCTTCACTTCTGCCAGTCCCCGTGGCGAGGCAGGCAGGGACAGCATGGCAGCATTACCTGCCCACCGCCCACTGCGCTTCCTGCCGTCCCAGCCAGCTGCGCTGCAGGTACTAAAATGTCAAGGTGAGGATCATTCATTTGGAAATCAGCAGCACGTGATTATGTTAAACTGCAGCCCTGTATATACCTGCAGTACCAAAAATACAACCCTTTACCATGCCAATCAAAGCAGTATTAACAGTGGCTGTAAGAAAGCAGCGTACCTAATGTGGATCAGGGTGGTCACCCACCTCCCCCCTTCCCAGATACGTGATGTTTTAGCACAGGCCAATGCTGTGAGCGTGCTCCACGCCAGCTGATAGACTGCCCCTTCCACTCAGAAAACAGGCCGGAAGAATTAAAAACAAATAAGTGCCACCGCACCCGCCAACAATCCTAGTATTAAAATATTACAGGGAAAAAACTGAGAAATCAGCGTACACCTACTGCTCATGGTTGCTCTGATGGCAAGCACACAGCTCTGCCCCAAGAAAGAACGGTAAATAATAAATCTTGTTATCATTTTCAGCCTGCCAAAGGAAAGCATGTAATGTCCTAATCTGAAAGCTGGATGATTCTGCAGCCTTTCTGGTCCATTTAATGAGAGGATGTGGAATAGCAAAACCAGCTTTATAGTCATAGAGGGAGTAGTTCAGATCCACTAAAAGCAACTTCATTTATATTTATTAAGTTTGTTTCTAAGCAATAGGCCAAAAATGGATGCCTGAAAGTACCTGGCATGTTTTAGAACTGCAGCAATACCCCTACTTTGGTTTTAAAGAGACCTTTCTATAACACAGGAGACTGCACAAGGAGCTGAACTATCATTGCTTTTACTCTTCCAGCTTCACACTCTATATCACAGAGGTACGAAAGCTCTAATCAGCTATGCTGCATTAATGCCTACTGTACAATAAAGTTGTGAAAGTCAACATATGGCTAGATACTATTTATTACTATTAAGAAAATTCAATTAACACAACATTGTAAATAACAGGAAATAATCAGATTGAAACTGTAGGCAGACGAAGCTAGAGCATTCATTTACTGTATGTCGCCAAAAGGGACTATTCACTCCCTGAAGTACCTGGGAAACAGCTTTCCACGGCAGAATCTCCTACCACTCAGCCAGATTTCTGCACTACCTCTGTGAAGACTCGCGTGCAAGATTCAGCGGCAGGTTATTACGTGCTGTTTTGAAGATCTTCAACAGCAGTATGTTCTTCTGTTGCTGTTTGTCTGGGGTTTTTTAACATTGACTGTTATCAAAATGAATGCTAGAAGTTGCCACTCAAAAAATCCCAAGACCACTGCAGTCTCAGAACATCAGCCGAGTTTGTAGCTGCATTGAACCAAACGCTATTACAAGCTGAACGGGAAAGGACGAAGAATGTTGTGACACCAGAATACTATATGTTGCGGCAAGTGCCCTTTGACCGCACGATGGCCAGTTCCCTTACAGGTGCCCTTGTGAGAACAGACGTGCTTAAAACAAAGCCAAAGATGCGGCTCTCCACTAATCACCACACATCACGGGGTATGTCCAGAAGCACCCACGCACCCTGACATTCAGCAATCAATTGCTGACCTTATAAAAATATTTGTTGAGCAAGAGGTACATTTATTCTTTTTCCTTTTAGGTGCAGAAATAAAAAATAATGAAGGAAAGTGATGTGGAGAGGCTTCATTACAATCAGTATATAAAAGTGCCACTGCATACTGATAATAACATCCTTCACATCTGACATTTTATTTTTTCCCAGTGGCACCATGGAACTTAAAATCTGATGCATAATAAGGAAAGCAATGATAAAAAATGAAGTTTAAATCTGTGAAGATTTTTTAAACATTTATGAAACAAGGGTTTTAAAATCTATCTGTTCAGGCTCATTGTTCTATTATAAAATATTGCCCACAATGTTTTTGTTCTGCTTCCCTTTTGAATAGCAGAAAAGACTTTGATAATCTTAAAGAGAGGCGCAGGATACTATTTTAACACCATTCTCTAATGCTTGCTTTTTCTGCTACTTGTAGAACAAAGACTGATCCTAACCTTCCCAAAATAAATGCTGATCTTTGGTTTTCCCAGTTACTGAAAGCGGTTGCATTTGAATTTTGATTAATTTGATTCCCTCTTTTAAAAAAAAAAAAAAAAGCGGGGGGGTGATATAATAGAGAGCACCATCAGTCTAAGATGAGACAGTCTCTCCCCAAATCACAAACCATCCAGGGTGAAATTTCCCTGGCATTTTTCATTGGCTAAAGTAATTTTCTGCAGTCACAAAGTAATGTTTCGAACATTTCAAATCTGGAGCTGAATATATAACTGCTTTGAGAAATTTCACTTAATCCCCATATTACATAAGAGCAATGCCTCCTAGTCAGTCTTTGAAGAGGTTTGGCTGTCAAAAAGAATAATGATTTCCAGCTTTTTCACTAGAAAAGGCCAACATTGCTGCAAAACCTGTCTGGATGGATTTTCAGTGGTTACACCAGTACCTCACTGCAACGACGGAGCACGGGTATGAAGTACAACAGAAGTCAGCGTGACACGAAATAGGCTTGGGACAGGCCACAGGAGACCCGTGTCCCTAATGCAGCGTGTACGACGGGGCGAGAGCTGCCGAGCGCTTTGGATACAGCCCCGACCTACCCAAGACTTTGCAAACCCAACACTCCATCACCTGGACTTGGGATCACCAGAGCTTTGGGAAGGAAGCCAAGGTATCTCTGGCTTGCTCCTTCCTGCTTAACCACCCACACACCCCCCTCTTGCCTTGCTGCTCTCTCTCTTTCTGTTTGTTTCTCCCCAAACAACGGTTTTGTTGATTTGGTTTTTAAACAACGTTTAGGAACAGAAGGGTCTGAACCAAAAGACATGAGCTGATGGAACATATTGATCTTCTGCAACAGCTTACATTGTTCTGCAGTTTGTCCCGGCTGAGCGGTGGAGAACTTTTATCATCCCCATTTTCCAGATGGGCAATGAGTGACCAGGCAACTCGGCTACTCGTTCAAAGTTATGCACGTAGGTTTTCACAAAAGAGAAGGCTGACTCTGGATCTCAGAGCTACCAGGTTGATGTCCAAACCTTTATGCATCTGGTCCCTTCAAGGGAAAGGCTAATGCCTGACTAACTGGCCATCTTTTGACACAAAGGGACGGAAGGCTTTGCAGATGTGTCCTGTGCTTTTTGTAAGCTCAGCAAGTTAAGTGGGATCAAATGTAGAAAATCGAATATTAGAAACTTTACAGTTCTGTTGCTTTATTTTTTTAGTGTGTAAACTTTAAAAATATCTTAAGTTTATTGAAACTTAAATGAGCAAACATCATTTTTTCTGTCAAAACTTCATTGGGGGTTTTTTCATATTTTTTGTTTATGTATTCAATAATTTTAAGTTATTCTAGAATGCATTACAAATTGTTCAAAGTATAGAAATAATTGTATTAAAGGCAAAAGCAGCAGACCAGTTCCGACTTAACATGTATATCAGTGTATCTAAAAATAAATCATAATTGTAATTCACACTTGAGAAGAATTTTGTAGGGAAGTGAACACCTCCTCTCTGCCCCTTTGGCATACAAAAAAAGAAAAAGAAGAAAATGGTGGAACCAGAAAATCCTAGCTCTTTCCCTTCATATCCTGAAAATTTAACCTGAAAAAATAAGATTTGCTAGTTATCCCTTTCCAGTGCTTTCCCACATATACTGTTTGATTAAAGCCCAGAACAAGAGGTGAAAAGATCATCATCATGCAAGTGTCTGTGGTTTGTGCATCACTTCAGCATCTACAGCAGTATCTGCCATGGTAGGACGATTTCTGAGAGTCGGTAAACATACTGTGGCAGCACTGTCCTCTCCCCATCTGCTGTAACACTGAGCACCTTCCACAGTTTTGTCTAAATTTTAAAAATCCCAATATAGAATCATTGTCTATAAAAAATGTGTTCAACATCTGGACAAATTGCAAAATATCTTCCTATTAAAAGATAGCGGGTCTGTCAAGGGATCTGCTATGGTACTGACAACCAAGAAACCCCAGTGAGGCACTCCAACAAGCCCATCCCCTGGTAGACACACAACTGGGAGCAGAACAGGGGCAGGTGAAGAACCTCTTCAGAGAGGACAGGGCTGCATCCCTCATTTGCTTACAAATTATTCCAGAAACTTTCCCAGACCACAGATCTGCTCATCTACTTCGCAGCCCCATGGATAAGAATGAAAAGGAAATCTGAATTGCTGCCACTGGGGTTAGTAGGAAGGTGCCTCTTTGCTACCGTGCTCTATTACTCTAGGTTCTAATTGGATATTTTTTCTTCCAGTTGGCTCATATTGCAGAATGGGCAAAAATTCAGTGTCCTACTGCAAGATTATGAGATTCAAAGTAGTGGAGTTTCCTCCTGAAGCTACTTACATTGACCACCAATTAGTTTAGCATCGTCATTTTTTCCTTGCTAAACATAAATAAATAATAACCCAACAAGCAAACAAATAAACAAAAATAATCCATCAACCCAAAAGAAACCAAGGTACATTTAAAAGGTTACATTTAGCTTGCCAGCTTAGGTTGTTGGCAGCGAAGACAAGCACTTCTGATAGTCACTTTTTAAAACCCACAAAGTGTTTGAATATCTCCTAGAGCACTTGTGTTGCTTCAGGGTTTAGTAAAGGAGCTACTCCATATACCAGACATTAAAGACTTGCATGGGAAGGTGAATGCGTCAATTCACACTTCTCAGAAAAGTTACATTAACTGTTTATTTATGTAGCCCGAATCCTGGGGAAGAAAAAAAAAAAAAATTTCTGTTAATCCTTTTCACTCTGTGAGGGATTGTGGTCAACCAAAACCGGTCCTTGGAAACAGCCAGCGTAGTACTTGGCATGGCACATTCTGCTTGTAAGAGGTAATTAACCTCTTACAGAAGGCATCTTTTGTCATATTGAATCACAGATCAATTTGAAAAATTAAACATGTCAGCAGCAGATAAAACCACTACCAGCAAGACCCATGGAAAAAGGCTGTGCAGGTATTGTCTGGAAATCCCACTCTCCTTGGGGCAGCTGCCTCCAGCAAGCACAGAGCGGCATCCACAGAGCTAGCAGCTCTGCCAGGTTTGTCGCCTGGGCCGGCGCCATCCCCAGCAGAGGACAGAAGGGAGGTGATGGCAGCAAGGGCAAGGCAGCAGTCCCATTGCTGCAGGAGGAGAAGGAAGCGATGGCCACAGCTCAGCTCACCCAGAAATGCCTCTACTCTAATGGACCTGGGAAGGGAGCAACACTCAGGAAGCAAAAATGCAAGGGCAAGATTCTCAAATGTACTTTCAAAATAAAATAAAATTTTTTAAAAGGTGAAGCAAGGGAAAGAACAAAAATAGCCCAGTCAAGGTTCTTTGCAATGAAAAAAAAAAAAAAAAAGAGTTTTTGCTTTTAATACTTACCCAGCCTATAAAAGCTGTGTTTGATTTTCTTTTTACATCTACTGATTTCAAGCACTAGACCTCAGGTCTGGAAACCATCAGCCACAGGCTGGTGGCTCTTGAAAATCCAGCTGGCCAATATCAAGTCATTGAAATTTTCACCTGGCACATTGTTAACAGCAACATTCCCTGTTAGAAGCGTATGAGACATTCTCACAGCACACTAAACCTCTGCTAATGCAAGTGCTCACTGTGAAGGATCATACCAAATGTCAGACAAGTCCATTCCTGAGGCTACACAGGAATGAGAAGTTACGCTTTCAACCACGTATATCACGGTCTGCCACTACAATGAGAAGCGCCCGAGTAGCGGGGGGCCTGCCATCTGCTCCAGGTCCAAATGCAGCTCTGCCAGGCAGGAAAAAGTGAGGGTGAATGAGAAACACAGCCACAGCTTGGCAAAAATTAGAGGTGTTACAAAGAAAAATTATTTGCAACGCTTTTGTTTCTTGTAACGGAACACTCTATTTTACATAAAAAAAACCTGAAGACATTTCATTCAAACACTGCACAATAACTCAACAAAATGCTGAAGTACCCCAGAGGAGGGCCAATTTATACAAGCAACTAAATCACCAGGACTTCCCCAGACATTCACATTAAGCTGAAACCTAATGTTAAACAAAACAAAAAAAAACAAACCACAAATACAACCACAAAAACCCCAGCCAGAAATCTGGTAAGCAGGTGAGGGGATAATTCATAAAGACACCTAATTTTTGCTATGATTCACTCGGTGCGTAACCCCCACAGCTGCTGCTCTCCAAGCGGCAAGGAAATGTTGATTAGGGCACAAAATAGCTGTGTGATTAAAGAGGTTCCTAATGATGCTGTGGGACCCGCAAGCGCAGAAGTCCAGGGCGAGGAAGGCCCATCGCTCTAGATCCATCCATCCACCTGCTCGTCCTCGTGGCAGGTCAGGGGCGACGGCAGGAGGACGGCCCGTGGTGCCCGCAGGACCAGCGCCTCGCACCAGCAAGCCTTGCCTAGGGGTTGCTGCAAAGACACCAACTTACTTTTCGGTATTTTGCTGCTCCCCTGCTGTGGTGTCACATTAACACTTATGTAAGTCCCTCACCTAAGAAGGGACTGAAATTTTAAATTACATGCAGATATTAACTGACTATTCCTGTCAAGCCTATCCAATAAAGGGCTATTCTAATCTTACCCCTATTCCAACAATAAGCACTAAACTTTCTGAATTTCATTTACTACATAGATTTAGTTTGTTTAGGGCATACAGTCTCAGAAAGTAACAGTCACACAAATAAAAAGGTGGTTTTGCCGCAGAAAGCCATTTACACAGGACCCAAGCACAGACCTGGACTCACCGAGCGTGGAGCTATCCCAGAACTGTTCCTAGGGCGCTGGAGCAGCAGCGGAAACTTCCGTTCTAATTTCTAACCCACGTTAGACATCCAAAATCTCTCCCACCCCCAATCCTAGACATTAAACTGTAAGAGACATTCAAGAAAGAGAGGCACACACACCAGAAAATAACGTACACAACTGAAAATAGTTCTGCTATGGATCATATAGCATCTATAGATCTAGTACAGGATTTTGCAGAAGCCAACTTTTCTACTGCTACTTACCCAAATACACGAAGTTGCGGGGGAAGTATGTAAAAAACCTTTAGAAACCAGTTTATCGATCCATCAGCTTAGGTGCTGGCTATGTTACTGCAAGTATCTTCTTCCTAAATTGCCTGTTGCTAGGAAGTCCTTATGCCCAAAGCATCCTGAAGGAAGAAGATGTCCTTGTGAATTTTTCAGTGTAGCCTCTGCCCCTCCGTCACATGCATTTCCAGCACATCTACAGCTGGTTTGAGCAAACCCAAACTCACAGCCATACAAGTTACCTGCCCGAGCCTCTGCCCGGGTGTTTTCACCTACCCAAGCATTTACACCTGAGCACCATTTGTAACAAGCTGAAAGCTGACCTGCTGCAGACCAGGCTGTCGTTGGCACGTGGGAAAATCCCCACACAAGCTGTATTTGCAATTTTAGGTGGCAGTTTAAGCATCCCACAGAACAAAAGATGTAGTCTGATGAAAGCAGAAAAGGAAAGTTTGTGGCTTTTTACACTTAAACAATATTTTTGCATTCTTCCTTGAGAGCCTCCTATGTGCCTGCATGGCTGGGGAGGCAGGCAAGCAGGGAAATGAGGTCTTTTGTTTCCTGCCTCCTTCTCAGAGTCAAAATTCCTTAGTACGAATTTGTAAAATAAAGCTGGCTGTCTTGCAGCCCTCAGGATAATTGATTAGCTGACAAAAGTGAAATCACATCTTCCAGACTCATTCATTAATAGAAATAGGGCCCGTGTTAGAGAAGAGTTTGGGTCACCTAGCCCTGTCAGCAGGCAGCCCCGCATCACCCCTGTCTTCAGAGCTGGGTCCTGCTTTGACTTGGATCAGAGGAAAAGCAAACCATGGCCTATTACTGCTGTTGTTAAGACTAAAACTCCCTTTATGCTGAACTGCCACACATTCAGGAAAGGCACAATTATCTGCATCAACAAGGAAGAGGAGCCGCATCCCAGCAGTCTTTTCAGGAGAGCTCACTTCAAGCTTGTGTAAATGCCACTGGAAGACAACGCGTGACCCATTCCCGTCATAGCCTCTTACCAAGTGTTTCAGCTTCAGAGCACCAGAACTGGTGAACCAAACTCAGAAAAGATGCCATCAGAAAGGAGAACAGAGTGCTGCTGCCACCATCTGTCAGAGGCACCATGCGAGCAGGGACAGGGAAGTGTCCCAGCAGGAGTACGGCTCCAGGGCACGAAGCCACCGCACGCAGCCTCCTTGGCCAAAGGAGCGCCAGCAAGACAACTGCTGGGTACAGACCCCTTCGTACCACAGCAGGCAGCTAGCATGGACACAAAGTCCTCACCCCCCAAAGCTCACCCAACAGTGGGCAGAAGGCATCTCCAGCCAGCCCAAAGGATAACAGAAACAGAGGGAAAAACTTTTCCAAGCAATAGTTCCCATCCCCAAGTGGGAAAGTTGAGCTGAGCTCCAGGATTGCAGAGGCAGAAAGCTGTTCAGACAAATATGTACAGAAAAACCTGCAGTACAGAAGCCAGCCCTTACCATGATTTGAAATCAGGACATGGAAGAGCAGAGCAGAGATCCTGCCCTGCCTTGGTCTGCAGGATAGAGGAGGGTGGTGGGAGGAGGAGCATGAAGGGGAATGGTGGAAAGGTGAGCCTAAGAGGCAGCACAGAGCAAAACTGGTGCCTGAGATCCTATTAAATGTATATAAGCACAGCCTCATATATGCAGGTATGGCCCCTGCTCCACTTTGAGCGGCACAGGTTCTCACTCCGATGGAACACATGGAGAGCCACTCCGGGGAGACAACAGCAGCAGAGACCACTGCGTTCCCATGCTCCCACCAGAGCAACACTTCAAGGCCATCCATTCTCTCTGGAGTGCTACAACTGTCACATCCAGTCTCACCAAGGATGGCTCTGTGGCAAGTTTTTAAAATCTACAAATGACTCATAAATTTTCCTATGTCCTTTGAAGGATGTGCTTCAAAGAGGATGGAAGGACTCCATCCCAACCTAGCGGGCTGCTGGGGAGGCATCTCCAACAGCTGAGTAGGGATGAGAGAGAAAGGGAGCTAGTTACTTACTGGGACTCAAGGGGAGAAACAGCTACCTGGGGCAAGGAAGCAGCTTCAGAGAAGGCTGAGTGCTGGGAGTCACGTGAGAGGTGCAAGCCACCCCGAGCCAGCACAGGAGAAAACAGCAGCAGGACAGCCTGCTCGCATCTGTGCCTCACCTAGCCCGTGCTGAGCGGGTGCCGGGGGAATGCCGCGTGGTGGTTCCCCTCTCTGCTTATCCTCAGCTCCCCGCACGCCTGCAAGGAGGCAGCTATTTAGCCTGCAACAGCAGAGATAAGCAGGGAGAGGCAGAAACATCCTTTCTCTCATCTCCTGCCTCTGCTGTGACAGAACATTAGTGCTTTTACTGAACAATTTACCAGTATCAGTTGTGAAAGGGAAGAAGCAACTCTGAGTGGAAGAACTGAGAATGGAGTCAGCTGGAAAAAAAGATTTCCATAAAGCTAATTTTTAACCAAAGCCCTTTTTGTCCCCCTCCATGTACAAATCTCTGTAGGAGACTTCAAATAGTAATTACTGTAATGAATTAGTCCATGGAAGAAGAGGCAAAGATATACTCCAATACTTGGCCAGTTCGAGCTGATATGCGCTCCAGAAGAACAATATTTAGCATTTTACACTAATGGCTTGCATCCAGTAACTAATTAATCCTCTCAACACAAAGGTATATGATTTTTTTCCCCTAAGGTTCGGGAAAAAAAGTGCACTATCCCATGCCAATCTGCAATTACAAAATGTTCACTTCTTTACCAGAGAACTATTTTAGGGCCTGATGCTGCAGGTTTGCACCAGCTCCACACTTCCTATGAAAACAGTATTCGCTGAAAACCAGTGCATCACAGTTAGCAGCTGCCAGTCACCAAAAAGGCCAGATGTTCAACAAGAAATTAGCTCCCTTAAATCCATTCAGGGAAACCAGTTTCAGAGTCTAGTGTCTCTTTAGGGATGATGATGTTTATTTCCCCAGAAGGTCTAAATTAAATTCAAGCACATTTGAATATACAGTAGCATCTTTCATAGTGACTTTCCAGCCAAGTATTGATACAGTTTATAGTCTCACTGTCAGAAAATATTGCTGCATGCCTATCAGGAGGAGACTTCAAATCCATCCCTGAGGCAGAATATTCTCTGATGGCTAATATAGTTGTGCCTCTCAAAAGCTCTCTGTGCAGCCTACTCAAAGCAGCCAGAAGAACCTTGAGAGGCTCTTGCCCACAGCTTGGGCATGCTAAAACTGATCTTTGCCTGGCAGAACAGCGGGACTGCATGGAGCAAGCAGAGGGGATAGATTTAGATGCTGTTTCCAGAGCAGTAAGGGGCTCCAGTGTCACAGAGTGGATCATCCCCAGAACTGGCCCATCATTAAACATTACACAACTCCCGCTTTTGGCTCTCCACAAAAATCAAGCTGACCCAATCTGCTCTGTACACCCAGACCAGTGTCCAAGGAGGGTGAGCAGAAGTAGGTTAAAGACCCAAACCCCACAGAATCTTGGGACCACATGTTGATGTGCTCCTGAACAAAGACTTCAAGAAGCCTGCAGGGGATTGTACACTGCTCTTAGATGACCACAGTGGCAGTTAAATGATTTATTCTTCCAAAGGCTTGAGAGCCCGTTTTGGGGTTTTATATTTCTGATGCAGTAATTGTTTAAATATGAAAGCATAGGCCATATGGCACTTCCTAGGATGCAATTCACTTTCAGTGCAAAGCTGCAATGAATTTAGGTAAACTCTCATGAATTTATAAAAGGATCATTTTCAAAGATGCACAGACTCAGTTCACAGAACCATAGAGACTCCTTCTTAGCCAGACCAGGCAATGACCATCAGGCAACAACTCACATCCTGCACACTCAGGTTGGCATGAATAGTTTTCAGCCCTCCCGTATCCGAAGTGAATCAGCATAAAACTTGCAAAATTGCACCATAATCTAACGCAAGTCACACTCAGTTACAATCACAGACAGCAAACAGTACATCTGTTCCCTCCTTGGTAAGAAGTTGTTATCATCCTAAGTTTGTTGTGCAAACTTACAACATCTTCATAAAATTTCCCTGAGGTCAAAAAACCGAACAGGTAGAAAATATTCAAGTGTTAATATGTTTAACACCTCAAATTCTTCATTATAAAACCTCTTCACTTTTTCTCCCGAATCTCATTAGATCTGGACACAAGACTGGCTGGTTTTAGAAAGATTAAGTATGCTCAGAAGAGCTCGGACAGTAGATCCCAACATAACCCGCCACCATGCTGTGCTGTTCAGTGTGCTGACTTTTTACCACTGGTAGGGAAGCTGGCCGAGACCACACGATTGCCAGTGAACACTGCCCAAAACAAACAGCTTTAGCCAAACCTGACAGCAACATTCACCAGTGCCTTACGATGACAGCAATGCATCATACACCATCACACGAGAGAGAGAGAGAGCATCTCTCCATCGAAGATGTGAGTGCAAAGGCATAATGAATTATATCACAGGACAACACCACAACCCTCCTTCTGAGAAATCTCAGCTTTGAGGGGAGAGAAGTGCAACAGGTATGCTAGGATTCAGGCAAGGAGGCTGAGCTAGGGTTGGGATACCTCTGACGCATGCTCTGAGCCTGGGCCTGGTTTGGACAGATGACCAGAAATGCAGAAGGTGGAAGTAAAAGAGGATGAGGAGTGAATGTTTGGCCAAAAAAACCCCAAAAATGAAAGGACTCGTATTTGAGGAGCCCAACACACTGCCTTCCTTGAGGATTCATAAGAGATGAAGGACCTGAGCCTCAGAGGTGAAGACAGTGGTAGAAAAGGGCATCAAGGAGGAAAGGCAGAGGCAGAAGAAATGAAGAGCAAGGCAACAATTAGGAAGTCAGGCTGCAGGGAGCACAAGTCCTGTCAGAAGATGATCAGAAGTCATGGCTTGTCTGAAGAAGCAGGAGGATTCAGGGACTGCCTCTTCATACTGGTTCAGGACAGGAAGAACCAATGTATGTTCAATATGTTGGACTAGATGACCTTTAAAGGTCCCTTCCAACCCAAAGATTCTATTATTCTATGATATGTCCAAGGCTGGAGGCCTGCACCGTTGGGCAGGCAGCAGCAAGGCAGAGCTGCAGGAAGGAAGCGGGAGCACTGCATTTGCTGCATTGACTGAGGATGCCCTGGGGTGCCAGACAGCACTTGGAGGGGAGACAAAACAGAAACAGCTAAAGAAGCCACCAGAAACAGCTAAAGAAGCCACAGATGTGAATAAAGCTCTCTAGGAATAAAAGTGGAGGATGAACCACCAAAATGGACAGCCCCTCAAAAAAAAAAAAAAAATCGCCACCACCCCCCCAGGAAAAAAAAAGAAAAACAAACAAAAAACCCCACAAAAACCCCAAAACCAAAACCTAACACCCCGCCAAACCCAACCAAACAAAAATTAACAAAAACACACACACCCCAAAAAAAAGAAAAAAGAAAAGGCTGAAAAACAGCCTATTAAACTATAAAGCCACTGACCAAACTCACTCAGGATCATTGTGTATAAAATCCTGAGACTCTTGAAGCTACATTATTTAAAGTTGCTTTGCAAATATATTACAAAAAGCATGCACACGGTTACTGGATGAGGATAACTTATATTTTCAAATGATTGCTCAAGCACACAATTACTTCACTGGCAATTTTCCAAAAACTACAAACCTTTAAGTCTTAAACTGGGAAATCAAGACAATGAGCACTGATACCCTCAGAAGTAAGGCCCTGTGTCCATGGAGGAGAGTGACAGGTTAAGAAGTGCAGTCAGAAAAGTATCTGCAATGATGGTGAGGATTCTGCTAGGACCTCCTGACAGTGAGAAAGATTATAACCACGGCTTCAGGCAGAGGAGGAAGGCACAGATCCGATATGAGAGGGATGAAAGGATAGCATACCCCAATCTATACTGCTGAGAGAGTCAGTATTAGCTGGAGTGATCTAACAGTCTGACCAAGAGGTCCCTTCTTTCTTTCTAATGAACTGGAAAGATTTTCTCTTCTGGACATAACAGTTACTGCTTTTTGAGCAGTAGAGAGCTCTTTTTCCAACTGATCTACCTTGCTGCCTGCTCTAGTAAAGAAAAGCAACATCTTTTGCCAGCAGCTGAAGAGGTCTCCATCTGAAGTCGACCCGCATCCTTTGCTTTAATACAAACGAGACTACTGTATTTTTATTTTTTGAGCATCTTACTGAAGCTAGCATCAAAGAGGAAACTAGCAGCAGGCACATATTTGGCTTTGCTCACATCTTTCTATCAGCAGACTCCAGTGCTGATCAAGGTGACTCCAATCAAGGCAGTCCCTCAGCTAGCCCAGACTGATAAACTGCCCCTGTGTGCTGGATCCCTAAGTCATAAGAACATTTCACAAGGCTTCAAAGTCACTTCTTACGCTTTGCTAGAAACTCCGAATTAATTTTTCCCTCCTCTGTGTAAGGCAAAGTGCTAATTCCTATTACAGATCCAAAGAACTATCACAGGATGAATCACCTAATGAATTACTCAAGTACTTGATCCTCTGCAGATGGCCTCGCTTCCTACTGCAGCTCCCTACATGCTGCTCTGTTGCTTTCTCTTTGTGGCCAAAGCCAAAGCGTGGTATTCCAAAACAATATGACAGAAACCTCAGTAACTGGACAAACATTGCATTTCACCCTGGAGATGTGAAAGTAGGGCAGGCTGTGCCGTCTACTAACCTGTTGAAACATTTACTGTGTACAGTTAAGCCAACCATAATTACATAAAGTTCAGCCAACCATACAGAGCTGCATTACACAGTTTTGTGGTCACAGACCATCCAGTTCAAACATGATACACTTGCAGGCAGCCACACAAAGTCCAGCTGGAATCCAAGAAGAAAACCTGGGTCATCTATTTCAGTGGCAGTTACGGAAAACAGTGGGCATAGCCATTGCCTGCCCCAGGTTTAAACCAGCGGGTTTAACGAGAATTGTTCTACCCCGTCCACCCTCAACTGCGCACGTTCAGCAATGTCTTCTCATTCAGCACAGAAATAAAAGCAGGTTCTCTTGCACAGAAAGAATAACCGTCACCCAGAAGCATTAGCAGGCCTTTACCCTCTTCCACAAGCCAGCACAAGAGGGGCACATCACCCTTGACATGCTGGCTCATTTTAGTTGCTAGAATTAATTCAGAATGCCAATACAGACCTAATAAAAAGGCACAGTTTCTTCCACTACTACTTTCAGGACAGTATCTCAGAACACCACCCCCCACAAGGTAGCAGAAATGGGGAATCCTAATTTCAGCATTACATTTTTCAGAGGAAAGAACAGCCAGAGAGCAGCAGGAAAAGTCAGCCAGAATTACACTACCTAAAGAGTATTTTATGTAGGAAATACAGAGAAGCAAAAAACAGGTCATTGGGAAAAATAAAAGTTAAGCTGCTACACAGTAGATATTCCAATACCATGTAATTGGAATATCCCACAGCAGTGCTGAATTTACCGTAAGAACACAGCAAGTTAATATAACAGCTATAAATACTAACGCTTAGCACCTTCTTACTTCTTATCCAACAGGACGGAGAAGACACTCCAAGGAGATCCCAACCGTGCTGAGTTGTGATTTTTTGGCATAACTACTGAACCTTATGAGAAGAGAGTCTTAGATCAGAGCAGTCAAATAACTACGGACTTCAAGAAATATTTACTCCGAGTCCCTAAGGAGTTGTATTCCCCCAGAGGTTCTACAGCTCAATTTTTCCTGCAACCACAGAGACTGATACAGATATTTATACTCCAACTACAACATATCATGTAAAATTAAAGTGACTGCTCTCAAGGAGCATTAACAAAAGCTGTGAAATAAATGTCAGAAGTGTATGTGGCTTATAAGGAGATTCTGTTTAAACATGCAATACAACAAAAAGACACTAACCCCTGTTCTAATAGGCTGCAGAACTGCATCCAGGATTCACTAACATCATTGTGATAAACAGTGATCTTAGCAGCAGCAGCAACACTACAAACAGGATTGCTATTAGCAGGGCGGACACAGAAATGGCACTCGATCATCCAGCTTCTCTGACAGTGCAGGGATGTCCTCTCCCACCTGAAGCTGTGCCCCAGCACTGCCTCAACAGCTGGTCACCATGCCTCCCACCACAGATTATATTCCTCTCCATCCATTTGAGCTGTTTGTATGAACAGTCCTTAAACTGTTCCAGCAAAAATGAACCTGCTCAGCTTCGATTGTTTCCTTTTCATTAACCGAGCTCTCTCGGTGCTTCTTCACCCATTTCAACACAAACTGTTCAGACAGAAGATCAGTGTAGGCAGCCGTTTGTCACCTGTCAAAGCTGTCAATGCAGAGGTTGCATCCCTGACGTAGCATTGGCATGTCTCATAACACATATCTTTATGATTAACAAAATTTCAGACATTTTTTTAATAAAGCAAGATTTATGACAAAATTAATTACTCTTCAGGAGATAGCCTTTGTCCTGTTTTTATCCCCACTGTGCCAAACCCGTTACGTGTCTCCAGACTTCTGCAAACATCTGGAGGCCTCAGTTGTCCTCTCTAAACCATGGGAAGCACCACTGCTAAGCCTGTCTGTGCTCTTTGTCCGGACGTTGTGCTGCCAATCAACCCTCCCTTCCCGGGACACGAAAGCGCTTGTTAACAACAGTATGCTTGCTTTGCTTTTTCTATGGAGCTGCATTCAGACAGGCTGGATGGTCTTCTAGTTTTGCTTCAGCTTTTCTTCTGACAGATACTTTAAAACAAGTTACCTCAAAACCGACAGCCTTTCCCAAGGTGCAGCGCACACCGCCATGCCTTTACCCTTCCGAGTGGGTTTCTCTCCACGCCGAGGTGCACAGACGCAGCCCTCCGGCTGTAGCACACCTCCTGACTACAGCGTGTCCTTTCTCAAGCCCACGCATCAGTGACAAAGCAAAATGAGAGACGGGATATGTGCAGGTGCCATCCCTGCAAGTGATGATCTCTGAGAAACTTTTTGTGCCTCTTTCCACTCTACCCACCCCTCCCACCTCCACATTTGCTCCCCTTGATAGACCCTCAGGAAACTTTTCACCCCGTGTGGCTTAATCCTGTTTGGGCTTTCCCCTGCAGCCCAGTAAGTCCCACTGTCTCCAGAACTATACTGCACAAACAGACAGTTAATCTCTCCCTATCACATGAAAAACAGCCATAACTGGTATAGCCATCAATTATAAGTAAGCAGCAAAGTGCTAATATTTGCCTGTAAGTGTATTTTACATTCAGAAATACAAAACAGGCATTACTATTTCATAGAAATGTAATTATTTTCTCCTGTTTCACCAGGTGTCAGTACCAGTCTTCTAGGAAAAGGCCACCGGCATATATATTGTAAAATTCAGAAAGAATAACGTTACAGATGCAGCAAGGAGAGGACAGTACAGGCTGTGTGAAGTTACCAGCATTTCATCAAATAATGAAAGGCTGAAAGATACTGAACCAGATTAATAACTGCAAGGGCATCAGCTTGGTATAACAACTGTCAGAAATGCAACCAAATAAAATGATACAATACAACTGATACGACATGATGAAGAGACACTCCAGTAGACAATGACCTTAAAAGCCAGAAAGGCTCAACCAAAGGTAGGGAAATAGACCTCTTAGGTGAGAGGTGTTAGCCCTCAGACAAATTCAGAGAGCAGGTTGTTCACAGAGAATTTCTGTTTCGTAGGCTTAGTCTAATTTAAAAGGAAGCACAACTGGTGCTGCTGCTACACTCCTGGCTGCCATGTCCCATCCGTTGAGGCTCCTGGTCCTCATGCTGCTATAACAAGTTTAAGTCCACAGCCTGCAGGAAGCAGAGGATGAAGATCGAGAAACTGAGTTTCTGCACAGAGCAGAATTCAGGACAGTGTAATTCCTACACACGTCTCTTAACCCAGGTAATCCTGCAGGTGCAAGCCCAAGCAGGAGGGCTACTTCTGCCAGGTTACACATCAAGATTGAAGACCTCAAACACCAGAAAGCCAAACATAAAAGCAGTTGAAGAGAAGGAATTACAAACAGAAAGATGTCAGTCATCTTTTCCCCATTCCTAATCCAAACTTTGTACCACAAAAATCCCAGATGAGTCAGTAGCCCAAAAAGGAGTTATTGCACAAAACTACGCATGCATATGCAAAGAGCTAATACCATGACCGATTTAGATCCTGGGCAGGTGATTGCTGCACTCTGTGCTACACTACCCTGTGCTTTGCCTCCTCCTGCAGTCGACTCACATCTCAAAACATCTTCACAACCTCCTTGGACAGAGAGAAAACCTCATCCCTTACCTGGTGCCGTGCTGCAAGCGGGAGCCGGGACGGACACTGCGAAGCTTCCTGAGCACACGAACCAGCCCACTCGTTTCCTTCTGCTTGCAAATTCTCTTCATCTCTGGCCTCACTCGCAGATAAAACTAAGCCTCTACATACAAACAAACCCTAAATATTGACAGCTTGTAAAAGGCTTAGTACTGAGGATTGCTATGAAGTATTATTTCATGGCATAATTTGCTTTCCAGAGCAACCCGCGTTTCACTAGCAGAGTAGAAGCTATGGAATATTCAGAGAAAGCTTCCGAACCGCAGCTAGGGAGGCAACACGGCACCGGGCTCTGGGAACAAGCACTGTTTGCGAGTGCCAGGCATCTGCTAAACACCTAAGAAAAACTATATACACCCATACCCACATATGAAAGTATAAAGCCAACAGCATTCCCAAAATACACAGCATTATGCACCCTGTGTATGAGGTTCATTCTGAGCTTTAGGAGTAAGCTAAAGCGAACCAAGCCTCCCATGGAAAAAAGGTTATTTTGGATTTTGATTAGCTTCTCAATTCAGTTTGCTGCTTGTGTGAGCACACAGCATAGAGTAGAGCATGGACAGGAGTCAAAACCTGAGGATATTGAGACTATTTATTTCAGCGTCATTGCTGACGTATTGCCTGTAGCTGACTTTACAGACACTGCTTGTTTTTCTTTCACAACATTCACAGCAATGTTTTGTGACTGAAACATGATGTTCAGCCTGGAGAAGAGAAGGCTCCGGGGAGACCTTATAGCAGCCTTTCAGTGCTTAAAGGGGGCCTATAGGAAAGATGGGTACAGAATGTTAGCAGGGCCTGTAGCAATAGGACAAGGGATAATGGTTTTAAACTAAAAGAGGGCAGATTTTGACTAGGTAGAAGGAAGAACTTTTTTCACAGTGAGGGTGGGGAAACCCTGGCACAGGTTGCCCAGAGAGGTGGGAGATGCCCTATTCCAGGCCCCATTCCAGGTCAGGTTGGACGGGGCTCTGAGCAACCTGATCTAGTTGAAGATGTCCCTGCTTACTGCAGGGGGGTTGGACTAGATGACCTTTAAAGGTCCCTTCCAACCCAACGATTCTATGATTCTATGATTTTCCTATATTTAGCCTTTTATTACCAAATGCTAACACCTAATTTCCAGAAGCAGAACCTTTGTAAAATGGATTTTACTAAGCTGATTATTTAATATGTCAGATTTGTTCTTTTAATGATACTAAATATTTTCTGCCTTCACATTTCATGGAAAGCATACACCATTCACGTCTGCACCGTTGACTGATGTTCCCAGTCCCAGCAGCTCATCGCACCCCCAGGCACAAGTTGAATACCCTTCACTGTCCAGAGGGAGTGGACATTTTGCAGCAAGAGATCTTATTTGTTTGGAACTGTGTGCTTCAGAAATTTCGCACCAATTTGACAAATAAATTATAAAGTACCTCACCAGTTTCAGCAAAGTACTTCTGATTTGCATTTATGTAGCTAAAAATAGGGTTCAGGGGAAAAGTCCAAGACAGGCCCAGCTTGATCCAGTTCCCTGTTTATTCCAGCGCTAAGTGAGTCAGCTAATGAAAAGCTTATGGGACAGCCAGCGTCACTGGCCTTTTCTCAAAAGTCCACTTGGAAACAGATGCGGTACAGCAAGCATCTGAATCCTGATCTTCCCTGCTCACGTCAGTTCTAGACAGAAAAAATTCCAGACACCAGAGAATCAACTGGGCTCACACAAACGCAGTTGCCCGGGAAGGTTTCCTTGGGCAGTGATGGTGCCAGGTTTCCATTCTGCTGCTCATCCCAGTTCCATTCTCAACTTGTTCCCACCCTGCACAGGTTGCACATCTCATTTTTGACATTTCTAGCCATCTTACTTAAATCTCACACTATTCACATCTGTAGACTTCTCTTGGAGGACACTCCAAAAATCAGATTCAAAGGTTATTCATGATTCAAAGGTTATCTGTGGTCTTTAGAAGACTGTAGTAAGAACTGAGGAGAAACCAACTGCTAATGAATTAGTGACACACATGCTCACACTTACCTTAAAGCAGAAACCCTCTTTACACCCTCTGCTGACAACATAGAGCAAAAATACCCTGCTTAGCCCAGCAGCTAAGATACGCACACTTGTAATTCAAACATAAGACATTTCTTCTTGTATGATGAATGAATCTGAGGAAGCAAACCAAAAAAGTTTGAGAAACTTCTTTCTTGAGCATAAGTCAATGCAACAGAGAATGAGTGCAACCTTATCCGGTAGATCATCATCTTTTACCTATCTACAAAGTACATTAACTTCATAAATTTGAACTTGAATATTACTATGTCTGATGAATACCACAGAAGAAGTTGCATTTGTCTGACTTTGACAGTGGGCAGTGGTACGACGTGCATAGGATCAATCTCATCCAGATTGTTTCCACACTTTCTGCTATGTGGGACAAGGAACGGACCTGGGAGCACTCCTGCATTTGTTCATGTCTCTCAAGCCAGAAGTTTTCACAACTTATACCTGCTCATTCACCACCCATTTCTTGTTATACCTCCATCACAAAATCAGGCAGCTACAGCGATAGCTGTGGCTTGATGACCCCCTGCTATTGTGCGTGACCCCATCCCCTTTCTCGCTGCACCCAGCTCGTCTCGTACTTATTAGCTCTCCCAGGCCCAGGCCATCGCCATCGGGCACTGACAAAGCTGCTAGCGCAACGGGGCCTTGGTTCAATTTCTAGTGACATCAGTAATACACATTCATTAATATGCTACATTATAAAAATCCAATCATAGACCAAATGAAACGTGCTTAGTAATCCTAAAATTACTGTAAGGAAAAATATTTACAATGAGGGATAGAGACGATAAGGGTCAAAGAGTGCAACAGTGATGACACAAACCAGGGGGAAATGCTACATGAATAGGGAACAAAAAGATTAAGGAAGCTTTGAAAGGACAGTAATGAAAAACAAAAATGGTATAAAGCAGTGAGGAGCCTACAGACACCAGGCCAAAAATGTCTAGGCTTCTTCTCCTTCTTGTGCTGCGAAATGAGAGAACAGTCAGAGGAGTGAAGGGCCAGCTATTTAAACATAAAATGTCAGCTAATCCACTGGAACTTTGTGCCAAACACCAGAGGATAAGATTGAAGCAGGTTTCAAAAGAGGACAGGGCACTGACATGAGCTTACAGACACAGCTGGGTTCGGTAGAAGAAACAAGACCCTCCAAAGACTGCAAGCCCCTGACTTCCTTGCAGGGGACTGTTAGCTCAGCCTCCAGCCGCCTGTTTCACGCAAGCTTCTGCTGCTCCCCTGAAGCAAAGGTCTCCGACGCCAGGCAGGACCAGGGTCAGGCCGAGCAGAGGCCTGACCCAGCTCAGCAGCTCCCGTGCTCTGACGGCTGCGTGGCTCTGTCCCAGAGCGCCCGCAGCAGCCCCTTGTCCCAAAGCGGGACTACACACAATCCTCTGACGCAGAAAACCCCTGCAGTACTGGTATTACCGGATGCTGAGAGCGCATCGTGCTGAGTACTTGCAGGCTTCCCTCGGCCTCCCGTCGGGGGCCTGCGCGATGCTCCCGAGCTACATGGGCTGTGGTTGCCCCGGGGTACCTGCAGTGCCCCTTCTCAAGGAGCCACTGCCCCGCACCCCGCCACCATCCTCTGCACACACCAACTGGAAACAGGAGCGAAACAAAGGCAGCAAGTAGAGGAAAAACCTCTGAAACGATCACCTCGGAGAAGAGCCCCTCCATTTCTCTGATTCCCATCCACGCGAAGTAAGTGCGCACGCAGTGGCGAGCACTGGCTTCCCAAACCAAGGCAGCAGCAGCAGCAAGAGCTGCACGTGTTCAGGACTTTTTTCAGTTGGGACCTCTGGAAAAGCCATCCTCTATCCCACCGCCCCGGTCCCTGCCCAGCCCGCCTGCCAGTCCCCTGGCCACGGCACGGGTCCAGTTCCTCCTGCTCCCATCGCTCGTCCTTTACCGGGGCAGCCCCTCTGCTCACAAAGGGCTTCCAGCTGACATTGCTTGGCCCACTGCACTAGCACAACCTCCTTCCTATTCCTCATGTACACCAGGCGTAGCTACCCGTCATGGCTGTACACGGCACAAACAGCTATTTAAAAAGCAACCGGTCTCCTACACAGGGTCCACTCAAGCCGATGCTTTGCCACGTGCAGCCCCGTTCCTGGGACCAGAGCATTAAAGTTTCTGCAGCTCAGATTTACCACCACCTTTCCTCCTGATGTGCGGTGTAGCCTTGCTGCAGCTTTTCCTTCACTACGTTTTAAAACTGAAACCAGTAAAATTAATTTCATTAGATTTGCAAGGTACGCAAGAGCTACTGTATTTTCTTTTATTATCTTCATTTGCAATTTCCTGATTGTTCCCTCATCAAAAGAACATAGTTACTACAGTGCATGTTAATTTAGAACACATTTGTCTTTATTAGAAAAAAAAGAAAGCTTATTTTAGCTGAGACTGCAACAGAGCAGTGGGCTCTGGCTAACCTTTTAAAAGGACCGAAGCAGTTCTGTCAGCTACCTGAGTTCATGCAAAAAGCTCAAAGGTGGCTGCAGGTGGTTATGACTGGAAAGCTCTTTCTCTCCCCAGGGTTCACCGAACACTTTAAATACGCAGCTTAAAACAGTAGTGGGATGCTTTTGTATACTTCAAAAAAATATTATCCTGTTCACTATCCTTTTCATATTTGTGCAAGAAAATGTCAAGCAACGGCTGTTAAGTGGTATCCGTTCCGTAACTAGACACACCTGATTACACGTTCTGTGGTGCTGTTAAAGCATGAAGGTGTCCCTCTTTCTGAAGATAAAAATGAACTTCAGAAAAGGAATGCAGAGAAAATGAAGTCCAGCCACTGGTATTTTTGGCTTCATTGCCTGAAAGCAGACTGCCAAACTTACATCCAAATCAGACAAGAGAGGAAAACATGAAAGCATTAGGTCCTTGGTGTCCAAACTGTGAACTGAGGCAGAGCTGGATTGCTCACAAAGAAAAATTTGGGGATAATAATGCCAGGCAGCCATCGGGAGCCTACTTGGATACACAGTGCAAATCAGCACAGCCTGTTTGGGCATGCAAGTGTTCCTGAATCCTGGGGAGCTAAGCCTAGCTAAAACTGTAACACCAGGTCATGCATTCAACCCTAAGGAAAGTAAGACAACCCTTAAGTATAATTTTTGTTTTGCAGCTCCCATAGCTTAACACAGACTCACCAAGAAACAGCAGTTACACAGACTCCAGAAGAAGTTGATTTAGCAAGCTAAGGCCCTTCAGAAAATGGACATAATCTGTACCAAGGTCTAAAGGCAATGAGATGTTACAAAGGCTTTCACAGGCTTTACATTTTTGGCCTTCTGCACATCAGGAGCCCAGCAGGCATGCTGCTGTGACCTCCTCTTCATCCTGAC
>NW_010529761.1:75418-91411 GCF_000687285.1 Phaethon lepturus
TGACCAAGCCAGATCATAAGGCAGTACTTCCATGAATGGAAACATAATGACAGTTAACGACTGTATTCTCATCAGGAGTTTCTGCGTTTAATAGCTCTGTTTCTGGAGGATCCCCACTCACACCTTGCAGGTGGCCCACAAATACCTGGGATTTCCTCGAGCTGCAGGCACACCAAGGGCCAGACCTCTGTCAGCAGTCTCTGTGCCACACCTCAGCAGCACGAAGAACGCGGATCTTTGACTCTGCTGTGGATTTAGAGCATCCCAGCGAGTAACCTCTGAATGAGCGGGTCCTGTGCACTTACGTCTTGGAACAGATGCCGTTGGAAATCCAGCCCAGAGAGCTGAGTTTCCCTGTAAGGGAAGGACCGTACCCGGCCTTGAGATAATCACCTTCGGGCATCTCAGGGGCTTAGCATTTTTATCATTCTTCCTGTTAATATACTGCTTTCAAAATATTTTGCATGGCTGGGAGCTAGGACCACAATTTTAATCCTTCCCTCCATCATTGATTCATTCAGTTATGTCTTCCCCTGGTTCTCAATCAACTTTTTGCCCTAGTACCCCAATGTCAATCATGCAATTAGTACAGCATCCGAGAAGCAGGACCCCTCTGCAGCATTATCTCCGTGTCTAAGTGCAGAGAGAGGGGACAAAAGGCAGGCCCTGCTGCAGTATTAAGACCGGACCCAGCAGCAGGTGGGAAGACAGAGGAAAGAGATAGTAAGAATAAAGACGTGCATAATTCTTCTCCAGTCAGAAACAGCAATCACAGCTCACCACCTGCTCTAAATGCTCTTTTTCAGCGGACCAAGTCATGAGAGCAGTTTGCCGATTAATACAATTAGTCGTTTAGTTTAGGCAGCCACAGAGATTACAGGGCTATAGAGATTACTATGCAAAGAAAGCAGAGCACATATGTGTGGACCAAGCAATCATGCATTGGATACTAAATGCTTTGAGGGTTTTGCAGAAATGAATTAGAATACGTAAGAGATTAAAAAAATGGGGAAAATTAATCAAAGAAGAATGGAGAGCTGAATGTCAGGCAAGCCACAGAGGTTTATCTCTCCCCATCCCTGGGAGAGATGCTCAAAGGAAATGGTGAAATAATCTTCCTAATCAGAACAGGAAAAAAACCCACTGACATATAGATATGCCTTTTATGCGGCAGGAGAAAGACCAAAAGGTCTTTTCTCATCTCCAGTTTTGATACTATACAAATTATTCAGCACCCGAACATTTGTGCTATAAGAAGCACAAGCACAATCCCAACAGATCAGTCAAAACCCTGTGACAGCATCAGTTGAACCTGGCCAGATCCCCTGCACACAAAGCTGTGGCTCTCCCTTGTGTATCCTCTGCTTGAGAGCAAGCCTGCCTCCTCCTTTTAAGCCATCAAGTTTTTATTTTCATTTTTGCTGTTTAGCAAGAGGGAACCACGTCGCTAAGCTAGCTTTCTTTAGAAATGACAACATAGAAAGATGCCTCTCTGAACTCAATAGGTTTTTCCAGAAACATTCCTTTTGCTTTCACTGGAAAAGTACCACTACATCACCTTGAATTGTTCACTCACAAGCGTATTGCTAAGATATCATTCCTGTGCCGGGAAGTATTTTGCTAGATGGCAAATCTGTCAAACAACAGTAATATTTCTTGTTTGCAACAGTTACACCACATGAAGCATAATCCCAAATAAAAACTGTTTATAGGGTCTGTCCTGTTCTTTTCAATCGCTACATACCAGACTGATTAGCACTGTTGATTTGTTCTTGTTTTCCTTTTAATGTTTCCACTATTTTAGGCTTTTTTTTTCATAGACACAGTCGACATTGTTCCGAGTTCATCTCTTCATATTCTTCTTATGGTTTTGCAGAGACTTCACAAACATAACCACAGGTTGCTTCTGGCTTTCAATCCCCTCCTCCTTCTTCTCTCCTCTAGCTTACGCCATCTTTCAAAGAATAATTTTAAGTTTATTTGCCTTGGCTATACTGTAACTTCATGGCATTTTTCCTTCAAATAGACTGTGGATGCTTTTATCTATTGCTTCTTCAAAAAGCTATCAGTCAGGTTTAGACCTATCTGATCTTACATTGGGTAAGGAAGGTTTCATACCGAACGCCACAAATTGTCTTTCTCTCTCTTTTTCAAATCCTGGCATTAATAAAGATCCAAGAGTCATTTAGAGTTTTAATTACAGACACAAACACAACTTAAAAGAAGTTGTTGCCTGGGTGCAGCGAGGGCTGGGGGCACTTCCCCCCACCCCAGCCACCCAGGGAGCAGCGCAGGCTGGGAGCAGCCCCAGCTCTGGGCATCAGACACCTCCGTGGGGACAGGGACGAGCTGAGGCCAGACCGGGACATCAGCCCAGAGGTGGCTGGGAGACATGGGGTGGGAGACGGGACCAGGACTTCTCTTGCTCCTTTCCTGGACGCTGCCCCGTGCACGTTACTCGGGAGGTGTCCCGGGGACCTCTGCCTCGTCGCTGCCCTACCACAGAAGTTGTGCCACGTCTTTTCCATCCATATCATCATCAAGCATTTTCTCCCAGTGCTTGAAAACCATCCTACAAGTCCCTGATATCCTCAACACCATGATGGGAGAAGATTTTATCCTGTTGCTGCATACAGGCATGGTACACACATTGTCCCCAAGCTATGCATATGCTGCTGAGCTTCAAGACATGGCTTTATTTCCCGCCCGGCGTTAAAGGATGAGTAGTTTTTGTTTGAGCTCATCTAGGATTAATCAAGATGTAGGCAATACTTGTATACAAACCCACTTCTCCTGAAGCCATCTGCAGAATGACATTAAGAATGGCAAATTAGCTACTGATAAACCATCTAATTTGCATTTGCAGCTACTGCAGACAAGAAACTATTGGGCTACAGGTAAGATCCAGCACTGCTTTTTATCTCTAATGTCAGCTTAGGAGAAAAACAAACCAACAACATCCAGTGAGGAAGTATTGAAGAGATCTATGTAGGATAAAAGAAACTAGACCTGAGTGCATAAGTAATTCAGATACACACAGACTTTGGAGAGCATACTCCAGTCATCAGTAAGTACTTAAATTAAGTACACATTAGGTCAGGCCTTAAAAGGAGGGGGGGGGGGGGGGGAAGAGCACAGGGAGGGAGACCATATACTAATTGACTAATTGTGATGACATACACCAACAAAAATGTGGGGTTTCATCGGTGCAGTCCTTCTGACTCTTCCTGCCAACCAGTGCTCCCAGGATTTTCTGCCTGCCCCGACAAATTGCTGCCACCTCCCTCTCCCACCCAGGTCTCTGGGAAGTTGACGTTCAGCAGCATGCAGTGCCTTTAGATGATGGGAAACAATCTGGCTGCTGGTATTTCAATTTAACTGTCTCCTCTAAATTCTATAAACGACTGATTCCAGAATCACCATCTCTAGCTGCCTTCACTGCAGATTTCAGCGTTCCTTGTTAGGGCAGTACCAAACTGGTTTGCCAGTAATCAAAAGGCAAAACCACTGTGATCATTATCCAAAGAATCCTTTCTCTCATTTATAAGCATTTATATGTACTCTTTATACACGATACCATGCACTCCTTTTCATTATTTCTTCTATCAACTATCTATCATGCACTTATTTTAATGAGTGTTTCATCCATATGGTAAGTATGCGTGCAAACTCAAATTGTCAGTAGTGCTATGCATTTAGTTCATGCTATGTATCTTTCAACATTATATTTAGTCATCTCCTTGTCTGCACATCCTCCTCCGTACAATATCACTGGTGCCTTGTGGAGACTGTTAATCCATCCATAGATCTACAGATATTCCACATAGTAATAATTAATATTTTAACTTATCAGCTATGCCCTGTAACCGCACAGGTACAACTTTGGATGTATGATTTTTCAGGCCTTTGCAGCTGTGCTGTACCTACGTTACGGAGGGGAGGCAGTGGTAGGTGACGTTGCTTATAAGAGACGGTCTCTCAGTTCATGAGAGACGATAGCTCCGTGCCACTTCAGGCACACACAGCTTGCCTACTGTTGTGAACTCCCTCAAACACTTAGACCCCAGCCCTGGTCTCATTACATTTGAAGTTACAGCAATAGTAACTCCATCCTTGTCAATGGAATCATGTTAGCATGTGATGACAATCTGCTTTTGACCACATATACAGAAAAACAATGGCAATAATTTTCTTTTAAATACACAAAACACAGATGACTCATACTTCAAAGCTAGCTACAGCTATCACTAGCCCACATCTGAGCTCCGTTTCAACACCGCAGCATCCATATTTGGCACAGAAAGGACTTTTCAAATTAAAAAAAAAACAACACACAACAATTTCATATATTTCTGGGGGCACCGCATTTCCAGAACATTTCAGTGTTTTGCTGCTTTAGGGTCACAATAACTTGAGTTTGTCCAACCTCAGGAAAAATGTTAATATAGGATTAATGAGCCCCTTAGGAATTTATATCTTTACGCAAAATAAGCTGCAGGTCATGTGAGCCTGAATGGTTCCTTTTGCCTCAATCAGGAAATATTTCCTTTAAGTTTCTCAGAAAGATTAGCAGAAGCAGAACTGACAGCTTACTGACGTTAAAGAGACAGGCAACGTCTGGCAATGGGGAGCACTACGCTAGATTAATAAGTATCATTGTGAACCTCCCGCTACAGCCTGATTAATGGTTTTGGTAGGGATTTCCCACTACCCCGCTAACAAAAGCCCAGTTGCTCACTGTCTCAGCAGCTTGGAACCAGCTGCAGAAGCTGGGGTCATACAGGCAGAGACATTTCTATCGCACTTTCAGAAATAGTACTTCAGGACGCCGGGGGTGCTCCATACGGATGCCCTGACACTGCACAGAGCCATCCAAAATGTCCCCAACTCCAGCAGCCCAGTGACTGAGGAAGCATGTCAACACCGCTGCACTGCACGTTGAGGAGCCCTTTGGAGACCACAGTGGAGAGGCAGGGGAGCATGCAGACACTTGGCACTGGCCATGGGATGAGCTGGAGTGTGCGCACAGGCACATCCAGGAGACTTGCTCCTGAGCAGCATACGATTCACAGCTCCCAACCCTCTGTCTGGGAAGATGCACTGGCACACAAACATCCCCCGCCCAATAACACGAAAGCTAAACAAGCAGCAGAGGACAGGATAAACTAGCTGCTCAGATAGGTACGGTGGTATGAGAGGACATGAACAGCAAAAGCAATGGGTTAGAGGGTCTGATTCAGGGTCTGAGAAGAATTCTGATTTATTCTGTTTTGGTAAAAAAAAAACCATGGTTACACTTTTGCTTGCTTTGGTTGGTTGGTGGGCTTTCTTAAGATACCTTATAAGTTGAAGAATTTGCAATTCTGATTCTTCCTGTGGCCACTGAAACAACTCCACAATATGGCAAAACAATGAGGCTCCCAGCACGAGGGAGAACAGGCAGATCTCAAGGCTGGGGAGACAAAGTCCCTTGATATGCTTATAAGCAGAAGAAGGCCATCCCAATGTCATTGATTAGTCAGATGCATTTTTGCCATTTCAGACACTAAGGGACTTCAGACTCAGATACAAATCATCCAGCTTCAGAGAACTGCCAAAAAAAATGCCTTGGCAAATGCTGAACTCTCTGTGCTATTTGCAAACTGGCAGATACTCCAGGTTTCTGCCGACTCATATAATTAATTTGTTTTAAAAAACTATTTTTACCATTTTTTTAGCCAAAAAATCTGCTAGATGCTAACCTTCTCTCAGAAAGCCTGGTGACACAGGTCTGACACAGATAACCTGAACTAGATGCATTTTTTTGCTGTTTTTCTCCCTCAAGCAGCTACTCCTTCTTCGTATTCCCAAGGTACAGGCTGGTCCAGAGCATGGAGATTTGAGGTATAAGATCAGCCATGAACTGACATGTGCTGGCCCTGCATCTCCTCAAACAACTGAAGGTCTCAACGATGAGTGATTCACAGCTGTCCTCACCATCGCCTACTCTCTGTCTTCAGAGGAATGAAATCTTGCCTCAGCAAAGAAGAAAAGCAACTGCATTTCTAGCTCCTCTTCCAATATTTTTAAATTTTTCTTTCATTTCTGTTGGAAATTAGATGTTTTAAGAACAGACTTAAAAACAAGGTTAAAAAAAGAGCATGCAAATACATTTGTATATCATGAGGAACTGCTGAAGTACTCTTACGGCTTTTATTTTTTTGTTTATTCCCACATAGAAAACACAGTGAAAAAAGTTTTTAAAATTAAAAGCAGTGAAGTTTCTCTGAGTATTTCATATCTTCCCATTAGGTGAAAAAAAAAATTAAAAAGTATGAAAGAAAGTAGAAATTTTGTCATTACTTGGAAAAATTCACTATCTCTTTGGAAGCTTTGGACACAATGAACTGGACTTCCTCAGCAGCAGGATCAGAACACAGAATCCAGGGCCAAGGGTGGTTAAATCAAATGAAACTCAACCCAACCCAACCCTTTCTAGGCTTCCCCAATGCTATCGCTTGCTTCTCTCCACTTTAGTGAGCGTGGTACAACAGGAAGCCCAAAGGAGAAACACTTGCATCTAAATATATATTGCTGCCCTAGTGTCACCCCACAATCAGCAAAGAAAAAGGCAATCTATCCCTTGCCAAGACAGATACAACAAGCCTTCCAGATGTGCTTGTCCGGGTGCACTCGCGCTAGCAGAGGCGAGCAGTGTGGGAGGGCAATGCTGAGCTGCACGCTGGGCAGGGACCTCCCCGCTGTTACAGCAGGACAGGCTGGGGAGCGTGTTGCGGAGCTGGGGGTTGCATGGGAGGTCTGAGAGGGGCTCAGCGGAGCCTGTAACCCACTCAGAGTGGACCGCTGCTCCCTGCGTATCAGCCTGTTTAAACGAAAACAGACAAGTAGGAAAAAAAGACTTGGAACAAGAGCAAAGGAAAAAAAGACTCAACGTACTCTACCATTTTCTAGACTAGTAAAAAACAATTCTTCAACAGTTCTGATGGACACTCAGTCAGAAATAGGCTTGTAATTAAAGGTAGGTCTCCCACCCCACAAAAGACCAAAAAACCCTGTATTGTGTTAGTCTGGAAAACAGAATCACTGAGGCTTGCTTTAAGAGCCAACAATATCTTCATTCAGAAGAGGCAAAGTTGCTCTTACACATCAGTGGGATTACGTACGCTACAGCAGGTCTGCATGTTGTGACTTCACATTGGCAACGCTTCCTGACATGTTTCAGAGTCTGTGTTTAAGTTCAAGGCACTTATTTAGCTGCACAGTTAAATCCGTAAATGGGCAGATATTCACTGCAATGAAAGTTTTATTTTTTTTCCTAAATTATGCTCTAAATATTACTACTAATTCAAGGACTCCCTTCAGCAATGGAGACTCTAAAATACATAACCTTATACATATACGTATACGTATACATATACATATACAAACACTTATACAAGAACATTCGAAGTATTATAGGAAATGCTGTTATATTGCCATAATTAGTCATAATCATGAATTCCCATATTCATCATCTATCTCAGTATCTATTCTACCACAGCAGCTCAGAGTCACCAACATGTACTAGGGCTCCGGTTCGAAGCACTTTACAGACACAAACCAAAATTACTGCCTTTGTCCCCAGTTTACAGTTCGCTTATCATAAGCTTCTTCTCTTACAAGCTTTATCCCCTTGGCATAGCACCTCAGCCCAGGCATTTCTGATTTCTTGTCCCGAGCATATAGTGCCATCAGTTATTTATTCTCTGATATTCACTGTCCATGTCTCCCTGGGGTCAGATGTGATTCTGCAACCTGGTGCAGGACGTTATTTTTGAATGATTTGAGTGAGCAGCTCTCCGTTAGCACTGCAAAAGGATTACTATGCGGTAGTAATTCTGTTTGTGAGCAATACAAACACTGTCAGCGTAGTCTTCCTTCATAGGTCTATTTGTACTATTGTCTGTATTTATTTCTATGGGAGATACATTTCAATGAGGAGCCTGTTGTTAATACAAGTATTTAAACAACAAAAAAAAATCATCTGATGGCAGGTTTTAAATGCAGGAAATAAAATAATTAAACAGCACTGAGAGCAGGGGTTCAAATTCAAACGTTCTGCAGTTTGATCTTTTTCCTCTTACGAGAACCAGTAAGGCCTCGGAGCCTCCAAGGAAACCTACCTTTGGATTGCTGGCCTCTTCCTAGGGTTTCTTATCCACAGAAACAAGAGTTATTTTATCAGAAGCTGCTAATCAAGCTCTAAAAAGTAATTCTGTAAAGCTATCCACTGCTGACCACTCCCTAAATACTTTCTGAAATGCCTCATCTGTTTCTTATTTAGGTTGTGTATGGTGCACATCTTAGCATTTGGCTGCATTATACAGATGAGAAGTAAAAGCATATATGTGTTCTCAGACAAAACACATCAAACACAGTTGAATTTGGTGATTTGATCTGCTATTCATTTAAAGCAAAAGTAGCTCACATGCTTGCTACTCTCTGTATTTTCACACTAGAAGTATTTAGACTTCTTTTTCTTAGCTTACGCTATATAATTACAACTGTGAAAAAAAGAGGGGCCCATAGGGCAAATAACTTCCTTAAAAGCCTTAGGTACTGCAGTATAGTATGGTATGGCAAGATTTCTAGTGCCATGTATGTAATACTCTAGGATAGAACTTCTCCTTCTAAAAAGTTCTCCATTGTAATGGAGGAGGTGGTGAACCAGCTACATAGCTTGTCTCGTTTCTACAGACAGATGTATTTCCTGTGCCTTTTTCTTGTCATCAGCGTTTCTGCAAATCCATACCTGCCAGTGAGACCAGTGAAGCCATCATGCAATTTGGGCACAGGTTCTTTCTCAAAAGGAAGCATTCACATGATTTCTACAGCCTGATTAATTTAACAATGTGGCAGAAACTGTATGTGCTGCAAAGTCGGCTTAATACCCCCGGAACTAGACTATTCAGAGGTTGCCCTATGCACAGGATAGACCTTACCCATGTACCTTCCCACCACAGCAAGGCTATGGGGCATCGGAGAGCTTCATTCTACAGTGTCTCCTGAAGCGCCGTGCCTCTCTGGAACAGGCCATCCAGCTTTTCTCTTGGCTATATATTCCCAAAACCAGCAGGGACTTAATATTTCGGTGTTAGTGCCATCGGTGTTCAGTATTTCCGGTGACATGATTTATACACGCCCACACACACGACAGTCCCTTCAGCAGGCTAAATTTTTTCAGTGGGGCACTCCCACAAAGCAGGGAGCTGTTTAGATCTCACGCAGCAAGCAGCTTCCCCCTCGCAAAGCTAGCCCGTTGTTAGTGCAGGTAGCTGTTGGAAGTCCATCTGGTTAATTCTTCCTTCAGGCACAGTTGTATTGGTATTAACCTAAAGCAAAGAAAAACAAACAAAACCAAAACCACCACCACAACAACAAAAACCCGCCAACAAAAAAACACCAAAAAATCACCAAAATGCAAAACACCTACCAAAAAAAATGCCGATCACTTTTTTAATTAGATTTTTTTTCTTTCATTTGTGCTAGTATTCCAAGTGCTCACTTCTATTCAAATGAAAGACAAATAGCAACAACCCGTTGCATTCATTTCTCAGCATATCTGTATGAAGACAGGAGCGTTAGCTCTGTTTTCCGTGGCATCCTGGTGCTCCAATAACCAGAGATAAAGGAAGCGGCCCATGAGGGCTGTAGTATGTAGCTGGAATATAAAGGCAGCACAGACGTGAATTGCAGCTGACCACATTACTCATTTTGCCAGTCATTCAGACTAACAGGAGCATTTTTAGAAAGTCCCCCAGAAAACAGCAGAGACACTACGGTCACCCACACACGCAGAGACGTGGTTTGGAGCAGCTTTAGGCAGAGGTATGAGAGCTGCACAGCAGTGCCGTCCCTTCGAATGAGCTCTCCTTTGCATCCCCGGCCCTTCGCACTGCCAAACGCAATTTTTGTGTGCTGCACCGTTCAGTAGTGTGGAGCATTAAGACAAATCTCTTGCTAATGTATAGGTTTGACATTTTCTGATTTATTCAGACATATTACCCATAAAATGGCTCTAACACAATCAAAGGACATTATCAGAATTGTCTGTTCTCAGGATGTTTGGCACTCTATAACTCAGATGCATTTAACTCCTCAATAACTCTTCTACATTTGGATAATTTGCTGCAGTAATGTATAATCTTGCCTAGAGGATTCATCCCTTAAGGAATTTAATAAATTAAATAGAAACCTGTATAGCCTACATTTACTAGTCATCATCCCATTTAAAAGACCATTCCAGAGTGTCAGCACTGTGTGATCTCACCACGCCTGCGAGGCAGCGATGCTCAGCCAGCCCTTTACACGAGGATTCACTGTATCAGACAAAGAAGTGATGGGTCATCCTATTACCTCCCATCGTTTCCAGGCCACTCCAGGCCAGAGGTAGTAGAGATTGATTTCAGGTCACAACTCAAGGTTAAATGTGCTTTCCAACCCTCTCTGCACCGGTCAGAGTAGGAGGCCAGAGGCAGAGAGGGAAAGAAACTAAATACCTGCTCACCTCTACACCAAAGTCAAGGCCAAAAGACATGAACAGAACAAGAAGGGGAAGAAATACCTGTCAGTGCTACATCCTCTGTGAATACAGGACTTGGACTCACAAGGCAATTTCCTTAGCACCTCTCCCAACTCCTGAGCCAGCAGCGGAGCGTCAGTCCAGTCTCTGTCTGCACAGACAGATTTCACTTCCAGATGAGCCTCACCTGCTGATCTCTGGCATGGGGCACGACATGGTGAGGCACCCCATCTTTCTGAACAGTGCTTCATACCCATCCCTTTAAGCAAAAAATGTCTCTGGAGCACTCTGTAGAGACGTCGGGGACTGTATGAGCCGAGGGACCTGCCATATGGTCCTGTTACCCAAAAGAGCCCAAAGTGCACCAAAGTCCCCATCAGAGTGCATCACCCACCAAAAGTCTTCCCATGCCTATCAAAATCCAGCTTGCTCCTTTTCAGTTCAAGTTCCTGCCTGCTGTTAAATAAATAAATAAAAATAGAAACCCTCAGCGCGAGCCCCTCTAAGGCTGACGTCTGCTCACGGGTGTCAGGGCTGCTCCGAGCCGGGCTGCAGCTGCCCATCTTCGAGGCTCCTCAGCAGCTTCTGTCCTTAGAGGGATCACTGTGCCACTGACACCTCACACAGCAATGCTAAGCTCCTTCTGAATTTCAGTCAATTGGCCTAACGGTTTTGATCTAAAAAAGAACATAACCCTGTAGAGAGAGCCACAAATTCAGGTCTCATCAGTGCTTTAATTACACTGGGTTATTTGACTTGTTTGTAGCTCTACCAGTATGAGATAATTACACTAATGGGAAAGCAACACTCATGGCTGGAAAGGCTTACCGTCAACAGGAGCAGAATCTATACAGTCAAAATCCACCCAGAGAATGCTGTTTTATTTCAGTTCTCCTGCATTACCCAATTCTGCAAGAAAACTGCAATACGGACAGCATGGGACCTGCCTCTCTGAGACTTTCCCAGCCCAGTGCTGAGCCAGGCTGTTCCCATCATCTCTGGGGACAGGAGTCCTCCCACCAGTGCCAGACTGGGCGGTGACCTAAGCAGGACAGTCATCACTGGCCAAGGTGTCGTGCAGAGCCCTTGGCGCCTGCTCCACCACTCGCAGAAAGCCAACAACTGCAGCAGGGCCACGCTGCTGCGCAGAACTGAGTACTGATGTCAAGAACTGGCAAAAAATTCACATTATCTCTGCAGAACCACCAAAACTTATAAACTCCATCCTCTCATAGCAAAACCAGCAGGAAGAGCACCTGCATATCCAAAGACAATGCTAAATGGATGCTGTTCCACAGGTCTAACCCCTACCTCGGACAACTCACACCTTTTCAAAAACTATGGGGGTAGAAAAATTAGTTTATTGTAGACAGCCGTATTTGTTTCATGAACCACTTGTTCATTTATTACAAAGTAGGTATAAAAGATTCTTATAAAAGAAGTTCCTTTAAGATCCTTTTGTTAAACTATTAAGCTTCTGAAGAGCTCTGCCAAAGCTGGCAGCATCCATTGATCATCAAGACAGCTCCTTTTTTAGTATTCCCTCAAGTATTCAGCTCTTTTCCTACTGTGATTTCTATTTTGAAGATGTAAGTGATGATGCTTTTAGGGTCAGTAGGAACACAAATAACTCATTTACCAGTATACTTCACTCATTCTTCTGCATCTTGTCTCAGCCCAGAAAGACCTAGATTTTTGTTTTATTTAGGTATTAAAGATTATGTATGTAAATAGCACCAAAGCTAAAAGCAGAAATCACTGAGCACAGGGCCATCTGCTGCAATAAATTTTCAGAGCATCAGAGGAGGTAAAATGTCCCTTTGTCATAAATTTTGGTGAGTTTTCTTACAGCACAACCTTATATTTCTGTCCAGCAGCTCCTTACAGGAGAAGGATCCCAACCTGTCTCACATACACATCAGATGATATTTCTCAGGATAGGCTGAATACTTAGTGTCTGCTACAAGCTCTTATGCAATACAACAAATTAGGGTAAGAAAGAAATGCAGAGTAAAACTATATCAATGGAAAGGTAGCTAAGCAGAATGTAATTAATCATACCAGAATTTAGCAAGAGTACTCATATTAGCATATTAATATCAGTGCTTAAATAAAAGCTTGGTGAATACCGCCAAAGAATATCACAAAAGCTGTAATAACTACCTGCTGTCTGCATATCAAGTTTTTGGGGTTTTTTTCCACCTTTCAGAAGAAACAGCTCTACCTGCAGTGCACGCTACCACTGTGCCAGGGTCTTTGTTGCTTGCCCCGAGCCATCGGTTCAGCTGGGTCCGCAGCCGGTGCCAGCTCAGCACCAGCTCCGCAAGACTGACCCACAAGCTCCATCGCGCTCCAGCCTTCCTCAAAGCCTCATTTTTCACTCAGAGCCTGCAGCCAGGATGATACCAGGTCTCCACAAGAAGATTAACTCATTTTCCTGCTGGGTGTCACACAGTACACTGAAACAATTGTGTCGTTCAGGGAGAGGTAATGCGCATCAATTACTATGACAGAGAGTGAGAGATTGACCTAATAAGTGCGCTAATACCGTATCTATTCAGTTCTAAAAAATGGTAGTTTGGATTCATTGCTCCTGCAGTGTATTCCATTTTCAAATATAATTCATTCCACAGTTTAAGTGCAAAAGCTAAAGCCATTCAAAAATCAAATCTGAAAAACTTTCTGATTCTATAGCAACAAGCTGTTTCTATAGTAAACATCACGGAAGAAAATTACTTACCTTCTTTTTTTTTTGTGAGACTTCAGTGCAGAGAATTGCTTTGTGCCTTGAATTTCGCATGACAAGTTTCAAATCCATTTGAATTTATAAGGCCAGACAAACAACTCCTGAAAACAGTGATTTAAAGTTTAAACATCAGCTTTATGAAATAGATGATGTGGTTAGATTAGTTCTCCAAAAGTCTGCAGGACATAATATATTCAGTTTAAAATGTCTTAAAGTCTGGCATGTGGACAAATACCCGCGTTTCTGGAAGGTGATACAGTTGTTTTTTTCTTACTGTCTCAAACATGCTGAGAATTTAGTTTCTTATTACTTGAACCTGTAATTTTAAATTCGTGGCAAAACACCAATAACTGTAACAACTAATTTGTAACAACAAATTTCTCAGCAGGTGCACAACTTACTCAGTACCTGCCTCCAACTTTCCATCACATCCTCCTTTCTACACACCAGCTCCCTAGAAGGGACCTTCCCACAGTGCCCAGGAGTAACCATGCTCTGTGCCTACTCACTACACATTGGATGGCAACAGCACACAACATTTCTGCAGAAAAATAAAATAAGAAAATAAAATAAACCAAACTAAACTAAACTAAAATAAAATCAAATCAAATAATAAAATAAGATACAACAAAAGAAAATACAATAAAATATTTTTTTTAAATGTTGCTTAACATACAAAAAGTAAAATCCAGATAACTATTTGTTATAAAAAACATCTGACATCAAATAATACACACGCTCAAATAATGCCCTCTGGGTCTGCTGTACAAGCACTGGAGACATGAACAGAGATCCTGTGAGATGCCAGCACAGCACTAAAGTTTCTGCCCCACAGAACGTCTCTGCGTTTGCTAATTCAAGAGGCTTTTGTCTCTCAGGGCCCACAGCAGAAGAGTGCCCTTTGTAAAAAGAACGTGGGGACAGGTTGCTTTAGGGAACTTGATTCTGGCATTCGCTTATTAGAGGCAACCAAAAAAAATCAGAAAAAAAGGTGCTACAGCAAAACTCGGAGAACATACCCAAAGCGCTGACTGACAAATCCCTGGACCGAAAAGGGGCAGCACACTGCCCAACAACACACAGCAAACAAGAGACCAGCAATGGAGAAGGTACCGTTCGGGCCTTGGCTTGCTTGGGTCAACACAACCTGCTTTTCTTTTGAGGCTAGAGGTGTAAATTAGCACAAAGTAAATTAGTGCAACTAAGTTGTAGATCTACAGCATGTTAGCTGCTCGTTGCAATAGCTGTCCTGAGCCCGAGAGGACGGATTCAGGCAGTTATTGTTGGCAAGAGCCGCCGCCGCGCATCCGCGCGTCGTTCTCAGACCGTAGTACTGCGTCTGCAGCGATCGCGTGAAGAGGAGGCGTACTCTGTGTTTCAGCAGACCGCATCCATAATTCATGCTCTTGGCAAAGCAAGTGAGTTTTAGAATCAATGTAAAAATCTCAGCTGAGCTCAATAATCAATAAAGTGTAAATCTCAGCCTTTTGCTCCTGGGGATGATATTTATTTGATTTTTTTTAAATATTCTTGTTAATAGACGGATTTGATCATATAAGCATTGTGCTTCTTGTACTTTATGAGGCTTATCCACTGGTTCTGTGGACTTACTTTGAGGTTTATTTGGATAAGTAAAGCTGAAATCTAGGTAAAATCACAAGACAGGTTCTGATGAACAATTGTTGTTCTTATCAAAAGTAAATTGAGAGAGTGCCTGACTCAAGAAACTCATTGTATGATCATTGTTTTTTAAAAATGAATTTTTACATGATCCATTATTGGTAAGCACCATTAATTTGTTCTATTCTCCTAACTGTTTTTATGGGACACTGAAATTACATACATCATAAAAACACTCATTTTAAAGTATTTTTAAAACTTAATACAATGGCAGTAAAATTATCCACACTATACAATGTGTCCATTGTTATGAAAAATTGGTAAAATGCTGAATACATAATAGGCTCAGTGAGAAGGAAAGGAAATTTGTATTGCATAGGAACAAATCTACTTTACAACACGTTATCTTATTTCAGTACTTCCCCTAGAAAACAGAAATGACGGGTACAATAAATTAAAATTACATATTTTTGCAGGTACACAGAAGTTAATGTCATATTGGAAATTTCTGCTTTGCATTAATATTTTCTCTAGAAGCTTCATAAACAGACAATGATCTTGTGATGAAGCAGTAACGAAGTATCTGTGGGGGTGTCCGGACTATTTTCATGTACCTTCCTTAGAATAAGCCAAACTGGGGATTCCGGATTAGTTGCCCACCCGTGGGACTGCCAGCTGTGCCCGTCTCGTTTGTACACGCAGGGTGCAAACGAAGACCTTTGCACCACTCCAGCAGCAGCCCCTTCGTTCTAATGGAAACCTCAGGATCGGGCACAGTGCTATCACCTCCCAAAATTAAGGGACGCGATGGCCCGCTGACAAAGTATTGAGGTGAACAGTTCTACTGAACACGAGCAATGCCGGGGGAATGCTTTTCCCAGCTCTCAAGGCATGAGCATATTCACAAACTACAACAGCACTTACTCCAGATACCCTTGGGAGATGTCGCTTAAAGAATAAGCAAGGAACATGTATCAGAAAATATGCGTTATTCATATAAATTAACATTAAGTTTAGTAGGGGTGGAATGTATGGGGGTTTGCATGGCCAGGTTTTGGTAGCAGGG
>NW_010529762.1:0-9972 GCF_000687285.1 Phaethon lepturus
TAGATGCACTTGATCTGGGCTATCAATTTCAATTCTGGCACGCCACCCCTAGGCTCATCTCTAGTGAGCCTGGTTTTATCCCCTCCCCTCTTCAAATCCAGTTTAAAGCCCTCTCGATGAGGCCTGCCAGCTTGTAAGCAAGAATCCTTTTGCCCCTTGGAGTCAGTTGCACTCCATCTCCTGCCAGGAGGCCTGGTGCTGTGTAAACTGCCTAGTTTAGTGACATTTGACAAGTCCTAAGGTGTCTAGCAGTAACTTCAGGTTTTTTTCTCCACAGAAGCAAAATTCTCCTCCCATGTTTATGCTTACATGTTCCATTTTGCCGACTTCCTGGTTTAATTGTCTCTTTATTACACATCATCTACTTTGTAAAGTACAGGTGTAGTTATTTACAGGAAAAGTCAGCACTCGGTGTGTTAAATTTTATAACAATGTATTTAAATGTTTATTTGATTAATTGTAATTTGATGCAATTCCACCCTCCCTCACTTTTCCTTTTCTCTGTTTTTCTAATTTAGAAAGCAACTTAAAATACAATCAGATTTACCTGCTTTACATGTAAACATATCTAGCTTTAAAAATTCCACCTAAAACCAGACAATTTTAGTTTACTTTTGCTAGGAAAGAAAATTGTCTTTACTCCTCACAAAGCCTTTGAAAATGCAGTACATGATTCCATTTCTCCTAAACAGTATGCCAGATTCACTGAGATGCAATTTGAAAAAAAACTGAGATAAAAATGAGACTGTCTATATTGTAAAAAGTGCAAAAGTCCTTGAATTTCCCATACGGAGTATGTAGTTCACAACAGCATAATTACTAAGTATCTATTCAGGTGACAGTGTACAGATCTAGCAGCTCTATACACAACAGTTCCATTGTAAGAATAATAAATAATGAAAAAATATTGTGTACAAAGTTTTAAACAAATTCATGTTCTTTTAATACTGAAATACAGTATTCTAATTTTAAACCCATTCTGCAAGCATCTTTATGACGGCAGCAGTCCATCTCATGATGTTATAATACTGTTATCTTCTTGAAGATAAATTAATGAATAAATCCTTTTTTGTTAGAGCATAGAACCCATATACTAAGACTAAAACTCGCTAAAACAAGCAATTCCTTTGTTTGTAAATCACATTTTAAACCTGTAAAAGCTGGGAAAAGTCTGTTGAGCAGTCTAGTCTAATCCCTGGCCCCCAAAGCAGAACCAGTCATATCTACAACATAATTCTTAGCAGCTGTTGTATTGTCCAGCTTGTTTCTAAGACCAGCGGACATGGAAACTCCCCAAAAGTTTAATCAAAAGTATTTTAATGTTGTCATTGGAAAATATTTCCTCATATTGAGCCTACTTTACTACAGTATGAAATCATTAGTTTTTAATTTATTACATGACAGAGTACAGATAACTACTTTCTTCTATGTAGCTGTCACCAATGTTTTTTGAAGAAATAGCGTAATTCTTCCCTAGCTGTCTCATTTTAAAGGAACTAGGGTTGTCCATTTTTTTCAAGTTACATGTTTAGATATCGGAGCATATTTTTGCTCTTTTTTCCAGTTGGTCCACATCTTTCTTCAAGTAAACTACCCAAAACTGAACACAGTTCTCCAATTTACCAGTGCAAAAGAGAAAAGTTTCAGTTCACAAATCCCTGCTGTCTTCCTGTTTATGAATCCTACAACTATAGTTGCCTGTCTCACAACAGCATGAAACTGCTGACTTCTGAAAGCTTTTGATCCGTCATTACGCCCAGAACTTTTCCTACAGAACAAATTCATTGCAAGTTATCTCCCATCCTGTTATGCCTTTAACTGTTTCTCCCCAATTAAATGTAGCACCTTGCATTTCTTCCTACTGAACAATATGTTTTTCAGACTTTGTCTCCAACTTGTCAAGATTATTTTGAGTTCTGTCCTTCAGTAAAACTTGACTTGCTGATGTGAGTTTGGGGTTTTTTTTTGTTTTCTTAACAGAGAGAATAAAAATACTAAGTGAAAACTTTTCCACATGTACTTGGACATCTTGGAAATATAAAAGGCTACAGAAAATGCTATCTTCGAAACAACACTAAATATTTATTCAAAACCACCAACTGTATACTGCCTTCTTCTGTTGGGAGTTCAGTCTTCTTTCAAACACCTACATTTTGCCAGCAATCAGCTTCCCAAAATTCTCAGAATAAGCATGAAGCAGGCATCCACAGTTCTGCAAAAATGCAAAATTTCTATAGCCACTGCTCCCAAGAGAATGATGCTTTAAATTTGTACTTCACAGTTTTTTTCTAATGTATGAGCACTGCATATACTATAAAAATTCTAAATTAGCATATGTCAAATTCACAGGTATTTGGTTTTTAGCCTATTTATATCACACTTAAACTATAAGAGATGATGGAGTTGAGAAAGAAGAAAATGTTGAAACTTCAAAGTAGTTCTTCACATTACAAATGATCTAGAGGGCAATGTATCATTTGAAATCGTAAGTGAGATACAGCAGCTCTTGACGGAAGTTCTCTTATCTTCAAATAATTCTTCAGCAAATTTCACAAATGGAAAACAATCGAATCTGTGCCAGGGCAGATTTAGTTTTACAAGGATGAACAGATATTCCATTATTTCTTATGGCTTACCATGCTACCAGAGAAAGCAGCTCAGAAGATTTCAACATATTTTCTAGCTCACACAATTTATTTTAGCTACTGACTACAACTTTATCACATTTAAATGTACTAATTGTACTTGACCTCAAACAATGTTAACAGTTTGACTTCACTTAATTCTGTTGATCTATTTTGTAGTAATAATTTCACAGAAGAACATGAAACTGCATCAGGAAAGCTGCATTCAATATACTCCAGAACGTACATCACAAAGGCATTAGAGTTTTCCTACACGGCAGAAAACTGTCAGGAAATGCTGTATTGAAGAATACAGTTTATTACCTCTTTCTTACAGAGGCAGACTTGCCAAGTCCACTGTTTTGGTGACAGGTTGCTCCATTCATAAGTGATTCACAGTTCCATATTTTTAAATCAATTGTACAGCACTAGAGTTGCCAAATATAGTAGCACAAATAAAAGTCCATTTGCGTTGAGATGCTACAAGGTAATTATTATCTCTAAATTTCCCATTCAACCAGACAAGCTGCTATCTTGTTCCATGTCATACATTGCCACTTTTTAAAGGGTAATGAGCTTTCTGTGTGGAAAAACAGTGAAGTGACACAAGCTCTGCTATTCTGTTGCACAGAGCTCCATCCCATCCCAAATCACCAGATTCTTAGATGATTATTCAATTCCTCTTCAAATTGTTAAAAACCGTAGGGACTTTTTTTCCCCCTACACAAAAACTGGCACTGCATTGTGACTATACAAGGGTTGACCCTGGTGGCGCTTGTTCCTCTTGTTTGGAGGTATAGACAAGGGTCAGCGTGAACTTTGAGTAACATCCAAGAACTGTGCAAAAGGAGTATGTGTGTGTGCTTATATATATTTATGTCTACAGCATATAAAAAGCTATAAAAGTTAAAAAAAAGCATTTGTTTTTATGGTTACCACTAGAATGAAGATGTTATGTCAATCCAGGTACAGCATTCACAATCTTTTTCTCAGTTATTAAGATAATAAATACTAAAAATGCAGAGATGTGCAAGAATGTTATTAACTCTTGAAAGCATGATTATCATACAGCTTAAGTTCTCTAGTCACTTTTCCCAAGGGAAGAATGATTTCTTGCTCTCCATAATATATCTCCCATTTACCAGATTAATAGTTTATTTAACTTCACTTGCACCTATCCTTCTGTTCCCTTACCACTTCTCAAAGGTATTAAAAAGAAACAAGACTCACAGTAAAAAAGAAAACACACACTCTGAAATGTAAGGAAAATACTGTAACAGTACTTTCTAGGAAACAGTACAGAAGTGGTGCAATTTGTACCATGTAGCTTGACATGTCCTGAGACATGGAATTTTTGCAACATTTTAAAATTGTCAATAGAGAGTTACTGTCAGCGGGCAGCACTTACCACAATATAGAACCACGGGATTTTAACAAACGTTAGATGGTGACAAAGTTATGTCAATATATAGCTATATTTACTTTCATATAAAGATACATGCACACACATACAGTTAATAGATTGGCAGATAGACAGGTGCCTCATTTCCCAAACTACTTGGTCATCCTGATGTACTCAGGATATCTAGACTGGACTTAATACGGAGAGAAAACACACCTCTGAAGACTTCCAGAGGCAGATACGGATTACGTACCTTAACTACCCATCTCTCTCTACTGAATAGGTCAGAAACCGAGAGAAAACACTAGCTCTGTGTTCTGTTTGGATCCAATCCACCTCTTTTAGACCAAGGCATCTGACCTCAACAGACTTCGAAAAGAGGCAGGTGACAACAGTGGCAAAGTCCACAACGCTTGCTCCCCTCTGGACACACCCCAACAACCCCCTTCACGCCTTCTGCCTAACGGCCGAGGTCTGTCCCGTTGCCGAAGCAGCAGAGGAGGTAACCGCACCCCTAGCTGGACAGCCCAGCCTCAGCCAAACGTAAAGGGAGCGCCTAAAGATTTGGTGGTGAGCGCCAAGACAGACATCCTGTCACACAGTAATCCAGATTGGAAAGGACCTTCAGCAGGTCTCCAATCCAAACTCCTGCTCAAGGCGGGGTCAAAACTGAATTCAGACAGGGCCAAAACTGAATTCAGGCCAGGTATAATGTCTTACTATGTTTCTAGAGTTCAAAACCCCCCAAAAACATCAACAGCATCTTATTATGGTTTCTGAATCTGAAATAATTTAGCTTGAATTTTAGTTAGCAATGGTAGCAATCAACAGCATGTTTTTCCACAAATAGCTGCTTCAAAGATAAACAAGGTTTTAAATCTAAGTAATACCATAATCCACAGAATATTCTCTCTCAATTATACTTCTTTACAGAAAAGGAAATTAAAGACAAAAGTACTAAAACATGTCCTTCAAAAATGTATGAAATATATAAGGTATGGAAATACATATATACACACGCACACACTTTAAAGCATATGCTTTGAAAAATATTTGTTTAAAAGCAAATGATGAAATAAAGCCAGCAAGAGAAGTCATTAGCATTAGGCCACATATTTAGGAAGGATGGCTTGCGCTCCTGCAACAAGAACTGCTCACACGTCTTTCACCAAAACAATGAAAAAACTGTAAATCTCAAACAGTCCTGAAACCATCCCCTGTAGGGAGGACATACCACCCCTAGGGAAAATGTATCATCACTAGGCTACAGAGCCAGGCCCCTTTCTTTGGGCCAGTGCTTCCTGAATTTCTTTCTACACTGTAAAATAGCATTCGTGGGAGAATGAAAAGTGCATTAGCCTCTGAACTGGTGTTTAGGGCATCCTCCTGGACTGCCAGATGATACAATTTGAATTTTTACAAGTTGAGAAAGGCCTAGAACCCACACCCTGAATAATTGCTCAGAGGGTACCCAAGGGAAGCACAGCCTTTTCTCCTCAAAGGCATGCGTGTATTCTCTGTCTTTCAGGGAGAACTCACCTACAGGGCAGATATACACTGCACGCACCCTGAAAACACCCCACTGGCCGAGCCCCTCAGGACATAAAACCAACAGAAACATAGTTTCTGGGTCACGATTTCACTTAACTTCACTTAAACATCACTTAAATCCATTCTTGTGAAGACTGAGAAATCTTGGGATTGCACAACTATGTTATCTAGATACCTAAGGGGTTTTTTTATGCACTGCTGTTTTGGGTTTTTCTCCTAGGGGTGGGGGAAAGGAGACGGTGTTAAAACACCAAGGCAGAGTACAGCCCTCACTTAGGGAAAGTACAGGTGACTACTGAGCCTCTACAGAGTCTACAGCCCTAGGTCAGCAAAGCAACAATGCTTTGGGTTTTTTTGCTATTTTGGTGCAAAAGAGAGCTAATATACAGAAGTTAGAAGGAAGAATGAGGGCAGAAGAAAGGGAGGGAGAGATTTCTTTGCATATTTTACCAATGATCTCCTGATCACGACACCCATTGACAGCTGTGTTAGGCAGGCTGAATGGCAATACTCCCAGAAGGTAGAGAGCAACTGCAACTTTTTAGCATTAGACAGCCTAAATTTCAAAAAGGGAAGGCTTTAGGACCCCACCTTTGCTGCCCATTTTATGACCCTAGGCAGTTGTCTTCATTTTGTTAATCATTTTAGCTTCACAGGTTAAAAACAAAAGCCACCAAAAGGAAACTTCCTAAGCCTGTACAAAGTTACCATCTTATCCTCTCCAATCAAGTGGTCATTAAGGCCACAAGTACACATTAACAGAAAGATGATACGACTGTAGGGCTTTGTCCTCAACATGTGAACTCCATACCCCTTTCTATCACGTACAACCTCATACTGCCGCTATTTCTCACACCTTCCCACCGCCTAACCAATTTCTGCATTAACTTACACCTTATTAATTCAGAGGAAACTGAATAGTATGCAGGGTAATTGCTAAAAGGCAATCCCACCATCAGACCAAATAACTATTAGTTTATCAGATAGCTTCCTATTGTGCATTGGAACAACTGTCACTCAACCTCTTTTTTTAAGTTATTTTTAGAAACTCAGAAAAATTTTTTAGAGATTTTTTTAGAAACTTAAAAGCTTACAAAACTAGATCCCAAAAATGAACCTATAAAACAAACTACCCAAGTATTTCTATTAGAACAAGACAAAGAACATGGTGGGCGGAAATACTAGAATAGCAAAATATCTCTCTTGTAGCACTCCATGCAATGATTTTCGCATTTCAGAATTGTCTAAATTAAAGAAGCTAAAGAGGAACACCAAGTTACTGCTTTACAATTCAAATCAAAGCATCTTACTAGAACGGTTTTATACTTTTTCTCAAATACCATATTTTAAAAGTCACAAATTCCAAAAGCAATGCCATTTCTAATCATCTGCATGATTTAATACTCCTTCTTCAAAAGCATAAATGCATAGGGAAAAACTAAAAATTAAAAATTAACAGGTAACTTTCATTACACGCATAAACTAATCAAAGATGAAAAAAAATCAATGAAAGTATGAACAAATTTGGAAACAAAAAGCAGAACGCCTTACCTTGAAAAGCAGCTGCATTACGAGATACCAAAAATTTTAATGTAGCGCTTGATGTTTGAAGCGCTTGCTGTATATCTTGCTTTGCCGCAGTCTGATATCTTTCTTCCATCTTTTTGGTACAGCATGTCGGATTTTTAGAAGTACAAATCTGGAGATTAGTCCCTGGAGAAAAAGATAATTACACTGATTACTACAAAACAGAAGTATGCAATACACAAATATGTAGAAAACAGTTACTTTTTTTTTTTTTTACATAGGTATAGACACATAAAAGAAATACCAAAGCTTTAAAGACATCTTATCTTGTTAAACAAAAACTAAAAGAGGACACTAACTAAAATTCTGTGGGAAAAGTACACTTATTACAGTTAATTAATGTCATATAATATAATTTCCCTGACACTGTATTCTTAGTCCAGCCATGAATATTGCTAACTAATGTTGTTAAAATACACTGAATATGCATTGTACATCACTGTACTGGTGGTAGACACCCCATCCCTGGAAACATTCAAGGTCAGGTTGGAAGGGGCTCTGAGCAACCTGATCTAGTTGAATCTAGTTCTAGTTAGTGAATCTAGTTATCGAATCTACGTAAATCCACATTGCCCTTGCCTCTATACTTGCTTTCAGCTCTTAGATCACCTCCTGGTACTTAACCTTTTATTTCTGTACCATTAAACCCACAGGATTTAACATTCCTTTTACATCTTCTTTTTTTTCCCTTATTTTTCTCTGATAAATCATTCTAAGGTAGAATGAATATAGTTATGGGGAAAGGGAGGCCTTACACAATTTGTACCTTAAATACTCCATTAGTTATCTTCTGTAAATTAGGTGTTTTAAATAATATTTTCCAGAAAGCTAAGAAAGAAAAGTTAAGCTACTGAGAGCTGGATTGGAGCGTTCTGGAAAAATGGCAAAATGTTTAAATTCATTGTATCAAACTCATGACCCTTTATCCACGTGTTGGTTGAAGCAATCTTAATGAAGGGATTCCTGGCCCTAGAACTTCACTTCAGCTACACAGTGGGGAAAAAATGTTATTATTTACATACAGCAATCCCGATACTGAAGCAGGAATCCACCGTGTCGTATTTAGAAAGGTAGAAAAGATCAAAAAGATTCCTTAGAAATCACATTTAGAAAAAGCACAAGACCAGCATGAAACAGGTAAATGATACGGACCATAAAAAAAAAAAAAAGTTATGAGAGTCCTGGATGAATACTTGTCTCTACAATACTACACAGAAGTAATTTGATTCCCATGACAAACACATTGCCCTTCCTAACTGCAGGTAATGTGATCTCAGATTGCTGAACATTTCCTTCTGGCATCAGTGGCTTCCATCTTCACAATTCCTGATTCCTCCATCCCAAAGCAGGTATACAAGAAGGATACATCTGAACCTTCAGTATTATGTACTACGGAATTTTTCTCAATTTTTAAAGGATCTTTTCTGCTTCATGGTCATATGATGTAAGTTTTCAGGCAAAACTAGTTCATTTTTGTGAGGGGTGCTGCTCAGGAATTGGAATTGATATAATTCTGTATTTACGAAGATAAAAGTTTGACTCCATATACACAAGAACAGCTTACTTGCCCATTGTAAAAATGTGTGCCTTGAAATAAATACATTTGACAGACATAAGCGGCAGTAAATATCATTATGTTAAAGGAAAAGCAGTAGACACTTTAAGAAAACCAACTACCATACAGAATTCACAAATCTGAGATTGCCTTCATGGTAGCATGCAAAAGAACATAACCTCTGGATACCCTGTAAATCTCTTTGAAGTGGTTTCCAGTAGCAGTTTAGCATACAGTGATTAGTACACCTACCAGCCACGGTTCAGGAAGCTGAACTCCTTCACGATCACAACGGAAAGTTAAAACTCTATTCTAATGCAAGTATGAATCACTGAACTTCTGCGAGTATAAAGAAATTTTATTTCTTAAGTGTTATACTATTGCTACGAGATCTCTTTTTCCTCATACAGCTTAATGTTTTTGAAGGCTATTTATCCTCATCATTTATTTAAAAAAAAAAGTTTCTATGTTCTCTCCATGTTCCAGTATGTCCATTTTTACAATTTACAAGCCAAGTAATTTTTCCTGGCTGGATGCCTTCACAAGTCTCTCGCCATGTGAAAACTTTGATATTCCATCCTCTGACATTCCAGTTCAGCCAAAGAATGAAAACGAAGCTGCAAAATTAAAGTGGTTATTAAATTATCTATTTATTGGCTACTCCAATATTTATGTTATGCATGCCAAAGAAAGTGCTTAGTGTCAGAGTCAGCCTTTAACAAAGTTGCTTGCCTCCAAGCAACATTAATGAGCAGATAAAAACAATTTTTAAGTATTAAAAATACAGTTCACCAGTGCTCTACAACCTCAGAATCCATGTAACTATCTATATACAGCCTCCCGCTCCATCTCCACTGCACGACCCATGCTTCCATAAGCCAGATTTCAATCCTTTGACCCCACTGACTCCAACCTCCCAGTCCATATACCAGCTCCCCAAACTGAGGCCCCTGCACTACTGACCATCTCTACCTTCCCACAGCATTCCCACATTCCCAGTCCTAGACACCATGACCACACACACAAAATATGGAAGACTCCTCTCATCCCACTTGCCCTCACAAAATAATGGCATAGCCTGCGGTAGTCCAAAGCGCAGCCTAGGATAAAACAAAGCAGATGTAGAAACTGCTTGTATCACGTCAGAGCAATATAACGCACATAAGCCTCTCTGGGTATAAGCCTCTCTGCAGACGGCAATTGCTGCAGTGCAGCTAAAGCTCAGTATAAAGTGGGGAAAGAGCAGCAGCAGG
>NW_010529762.1:10003-13680 GCF_000687285.1 Phaethon lepturus
AGCTTGTGCTTAAAGGTGGCCACATCTAGGATTTAAAACAGGCAAAGCTGGAACTTGAACTACATGGATGTTTGTTTTCCTGCAACCTGTACCTGTAGCTCTTACAACACTTGGTTTAGAAGTTAAATCTTTTTATCAGGGCAGTGGTGATGGCTTCAGCAAACTGTGGTTCTGGACAGAGACAGAGGTTACTCAAGGGAGTGGATCAAGAGAACACATTAGTGGTGCATGACTCAAAGCAAGAAATGTAAGGATTGAAGTTATGTTAATACTACCTGTTCCAGGGGTGACTTATGCTGCATGTATATAAAACACATATAACTTAAGATGCAATAACTCTAATGCAAAACATGTTGAAGTTGACATTGTTTAAGGAAATAAAACACTGGAAGTTTCTATTAATCCTTTGAAATCCTCTTGCTCGTGATTAGATACATTTGCTGTCATACTGAATACTAATTAATTTAAATACTAGCTACAGTGAATGAGAATTTTAAAGTAACATACTGTTAAAACAGCAAGCAGCAAACTGGACTAATATACCACCCACCTACAAACAAATTAAAGGAATGATAAATAAGCCTGCAGCAATATTTACTCTTCATGCCAGAAAGGTCCATCCACAGGTATGAAACAGTTCTCTCTCTCACTGTTGGGGTTTTTTTTTTTTTTCAATTCTCAAAGAGTTTATCACACAAAGAGTATGACAGTACAAGACAAGCCAAGGTATTGTCTGTAGTATGCCAGCAGAAATAGACATGACAAACACAAGAGAAAAAAATGTTTATACTGATAGGAATATTCACAATATTGCATTACAGTAGCCTTTTTTCCTCTTTGGTTATTGAATATTATCTTCTGCTTGTAACAAAAAACAGCTCACTGCTGTCAAAAAAAAGGTAGGCAGCTATCTAGTCATGTAACAGCCACTGTAAAAGAGAGGAACCATGTTATTAAGTTGTTTGGACACATTTCAATGTCACACCAATTTCAGACTTACTGTATTCTTTATTACCCTATATATGTTCTTTAGGGTTTTTTTTCTGAAAAGGAAAGATTTTATTTATGTTTGCATATTTAAAAATAGATTATTTAATTTTTTAAATATTTGTGCATATACTTTCTCTTTACTAGCCTTCAAACAAATCAGCAGAGAGCTCAAAAGAACAAATTAGTCATATAACCTGATCTATCATTGTTTGTCTATTGGTCTCACACTGACAAAACAAGCAACTTCACAATTCCTTGCAGTATTTGTTTCTTCTTAAAACTCCAATTCTGTTGTTCCAGGAAAGTCTTTTATCTTCATAAAGAAGTTTCTAGCCAGCATGACTTATGAAGAAAGAGTGCAGGGGGGAAGAGGTCACTTGTAATACTACAAATCTAAGACAGATATTTTTTTAACTCACATGCTAGAATTTTGAGGAGTCTGACATCATTATTAATACTGCTACTCAAACTTACATTTGGAAACTAAGATATCCATGAATTTAAGTACAGTTGAATTGGGACTCTACAAGGGAAATAGCCTATTAAGAGAATATTTTCATTCTATAAGGTGGCCTCAAGAAATGGAAGCTGAACAGTTAGGCATAAATTCATCATTTCATCAATTCATCTAATCAGACTAACATCTGGATTAAATTATGAACTCCTATGTTGCTGAAACCTCTAGGGCTATTAGAAATTCTACCATGTGATACGTGTTAAATTCATGTCTTGAATGAATTCAAACCTTGCCCAAAGCCCATCTTTGTCAAGAAACATGATCAAGCACCTACTTAAGAGACCGAAAGAGGAGCTAACTCAGAACAAGCCTGAGTTTGTCCTTCCCTCAAATCTGCATCAGTTTGATGGGGACAAAAACCCTAAGCAAATGACTTCATTTCTAGATATCCAGAAGATGAATCACTGCTCCTATATTATTGTAAAAAAGTTCTCTCCACTCTTCCTGCAACGTGTTCCTTCAGTTTACCATTAGCACTGAGATTTCTCATGATGGCTTTGGCTTCCAAACCCTTTTATTCTATTTTATCACACACTGGAAGCAATCATTCTCAACATGCTCCTCTTGCTCCCAGTTTCACACAGCAGCCTGAGAACCCCAATCCACTCATCTCATCTACCTCTCTTTCATAAATATTTAACATAATTAATTATTTATATAAAATACAAATATTTTCTAGCACAATTCTCAGTAATTTTCATATTTATTCATTTCATACTTTTTATATTTAATATGCCTAAATACTTATTTTCTTCTCACCTCAGAAAATTTTAAGTACAATTACAAGAGCCAAACAAATCTGTCAGAATAAGAAACACAGCACTAGTTTCAACTAGAATTAAATGACAAAGAGAAGGCTAAATTAATCTAGATTAATTTTATCAAGCATTGCCTACATTAGGACTTTCTTATGTTCTTTTTCATGAGCTGAAAACATGATTACGAAGAAAACAGAACTATGCAGTGTCACACTGAAAACTCACACACTCCACTACACCACTTACAACTTGCTTCTCTGCAGTGATGGAGTGTCTATGTATGGAGTATATATATACACACACACATATATATATATCAATATGCAATACATTTTCAAGGCCACAAACAAAATTACTGAATTAATAAAGTACAGAAAGTCTTAAAAGCAGAAAAACTTTGAATGTTCATCTATTAATTTCCATATCAAACATAATGAATACACTCAAGCCTGTTTTTCAGTGCTAGGTTAGCTATTTCAGTATCGCTAAAGTGAAAAGCATTAAGAATGAGAAGGATGATTACAAAAAATAAAATTAGACTCTTTTGTATTAATGTCATCAACAAGAACTTAGATTTTTCTAGCTGTTCTCTAGAGGCACATATCCAGAGATATGTATTGACTATATTGAGTCTTTATTGACTATAGTTTTGAACTATGTCTATGACCATAAATTCCAGTCTGAAATATCAAGTGTAACTTTTTTAGACCATCTCAGAAGTGTTTCCATGGTATTACAAACAGCTGCGAGACATCGCGTTCACAGAGTCTTGTCCTGCTGGAGGACTTCAACCACCCCAACATCTGCTGCAAAAGTAGTACGGCTATGAGCTGTAGGCAATCCAGGAGACTCCTGGCCAGGAGTCTTCCTGTGCCAGGTAATAGACAGCCCTACCAGAGGGGATGCCATACAAGCAAATGCACAGGCAGTGGAAGCAGGGACAGGTATGCTGGGAAGAGTAGAGGGACACTGCTTGGTTGTGTAGGGATGGGGTCAGGAGGGACAAGGCGCGACTGCAGCTGATCTTGGCAAGGGATGCAAAGAATAATAAGAAGGGCTTCTACAGTTATGTCAGCCAGAACAGGAAGGTCAAAGAAAGCACAGTCCCCTGATAAGCAAGACTGGCAGACAAACAACAACAGACGAGGAGAAGGCCAAGCTACTCAATGACTCCTTTGCCTCAGTCTTCACTAGCAATCCCTCTTCCCACACCTCTCGAGGAGATGGACTGCAAGACAGGGACTGGAGGAGCAAAGTCCCTCCCACTGGAAGAGAAGATCAGGTTCGAGACCACCTGAGCAATCTGAACATATATAGACACCTATCCATGGAAACATTCAAGGTCAGGTTGGACAGATCTCTTAGTAACTTGACCTAGTTAAAGATGTCCCTGCTCATTGGGGGGGGGGGGG
>NW_010529762.1:13697-21625 GCF_000687285.1 Phaethon lepturus
GGGGCAGGTAGACTAGATGACCTTTAAAGGTCCCTTCCAACACAAACTATTTTATGATTCTGTGATTCTATGGTAAGTCTATGGGACTTATGACAAGAGGCATCCCAGAGTCCTGAGGGAACTGGCTGATGTTGTTGCCAAGCCACTCTCCATGATATTTGAGACGTCCTGGCAGGCAAGTGAAGTCTGGAAAAAGGGAAACATCGCACCCGCTTTTAAAAAAGGTAACAAGGAGAACCCTAGGAACTACCAACCTGTCAGCCTCACCTCTGTACCTGGGAAGATCATGGAGCACATCCTCCTAGAAGTTATGCTAAGGCACAGGGAGGACAGGGAGGTGATTTGAGACAGCCAGCATGGCTTCACCAAGGGCAAGTCCTGCCTGACCAACCTAGTGGCCTTCTAGGATGGAGTGACCACATCAGTGGGCAAGGGAAGAGCTACCCACATCATCTATCTGGACTTCTGTAAGGCCACGGTCCTCCACAACATTATTCGCTCTGAACTGGAGAGAGACAGACTTGATGAGTGGACTGTTAGCTGGATGAGGAGTTGGTTGGATGGTCACATCTGGAGACTAGTGGTCAATGGCTTGATGTCCAGATGGAGATCAGTGATGAGTGATGTCCCTCAGGGGTCTGTACTAGGACCAGTACTCTTTAATATCTTCACCAGTGACATAGTGGGATCAAGAGGACCCTCAGCAAGTTTGCAGACAACACCAAGCTCACTGGTGCGGTTGACACACCTGAGGGATGGGATGCCATCCAGAGGGACCTGCTCAAGGCATGGGCCCGTGTGAACCTTATGAGGTTCATCAAAGCGAAGTGGAGGGTCCTGCACCTGGGTCAGGGCAACCCCCGGCATAACACTGGCAAATAATGAATGTAGCATATATGTTCTTGCATATAGCATCATTTTAATCAATGGCATTGTTGTACAATAAACCATAATTTCATGATCAGAAGTGTGTAGCTGAGCTGTCAAACGAAGCGAAAAATTAGAACTTGTGAGGACTATTCCTCATTCTCCTACTGACTTGATATGCGTCTCTTTCACAAGTAAACAAGCTTTATTTCTTGGAAGCAATGATCTCCTTTTTCATATGAGGTTCAGAAAAGCCTCTCTCACACAAAACCTTTGCATCATTTTTCCAGTATGTACAACTTTCAACCACTACATTTTAGTTATTAATAAATAATATACACAGCATCTTCTCACATTCAGTTCCATATGTATATAGGCAGACAGGCATAATATTTGTTTAGTATTAAAATTAAATAACCTAAAGATTAACTCTATTACCCAAACTGTGCTTAATATTTTAAACAAATGTTAGGCACTACTTAGCTTTCAAACCTTTTGCACTTTGCCTCTTTTAAAGCAGAAGCTAATATGAAATTTTATCTAGGCTTATTATGGGCTTTAGAATAGCTTCAGGAAGACATTTGGTCTTTCAGCAAAACTCTAAAATAATAATGGCTATTTGTTTATAGTTTTAGCTGACTCTTCAGTATTCTTTTATTCCCTTGATTTCATGGTAATTTTTTTTTTAGGCAGCATCTTTTTAACATGGATATCGTTCCCAACCCTAAGGGAACTTTATACTTAAGATTGCTTATCACGTACATATAAAGTACATTTTATTGACCTATTTCTGTTCCAGCTCATTAAACACAAATGCTTTCAATGGTCAGGAAAAAGTAGCCAAATACAACATGCAAAAGAACCCAACTGACTAAAAATGGAGTGGTTGCTCCAAATCCAGAGTGGCTTTGTAGTTGTTTCTTTATAGAGACACAGAACAAGCAACAGCTTACAAGCAATGTTTCAGAAGAGGGTATGTAAACCAGCAAGTGCAACAGGTCATTCCATTTCAGTAGGACCAATGTTAAAAAAAACCACACACCTACCTTCTGTGTTTTCACATCCAAAAATCTTCCTGTCTTCCACAAGAATTGTTTTGTCAATAACCAATTATTTTGAAATACAGAGAGAAAACATTTTCTGCTCCAATAAGAATATTGGCTTTTTTCAGTACCAAATTCTGAAGGCTCTACACTGCAATCTGTTTTTAGACAAAATCACAAGACAGCAAGAAGTGAAATAACTTATCCTGTAATAAATATATATTAACATAAACAGTTATAGTACAGCTGAAAATGATCTAGATGGGTGGAGAAAAGACAGTTCAGCAAGAATAACGCGTAATTATTCTGAGGTATAGGTTTACCTATTTCCAAAAGATCTGGAACTGATTTCAAATTTTCATTCATAGTCTCAACCATATAAATCCATATTTTCAGTACCTTGAGATAAACAAGCGCTGACATGTTGAGGAATTTAATTGCCAGGAAGAGAAAATACCAGATGTGTGGTAAATTTCTGTTTAGTTAAGACAAATACTTCCATGAGGTCAAATCCAGAGTCTGAAAAATCCCAAAACAGACCTAGGATTGTCACAAGTAAACAGCCTTTTAAAAGCCAGCACTGAAATGCCATAGGGTGGAAGCAGTTGTTCAAACATTGCAAAATTGATTTGCAACCTGCATCAGCCATGAGTCCTTCTAATGCTCACCCTTTAGTATCTCTTAACTCATTTTTGTTACAAGCGCCACTCCAGACTAGGCATTCATCGCCCTCGTTGTGATTGCTGGGAAGTACTTCAGCACTGCTAAATCAGAGGGGCAGGGATGCGCCTCGAGCACCTGGCCCTGACTGTCGCACTGTTGAACTACCACCTCTCCTCCTTCTGTGGCTCTGTTCAGATGGCTCCAGCATTGCTCTCAATGCCACGCCCAGCTGCACTTCTAGGGATGGTGCATTCTACATACTGCTTTCAGAGGACACCATAGGCAACACTGGCATGCAGGTTTGCAGTACATCCTCTACGATCATCCTCCTACTAGCAGGAACCTTAGCCGGGTATAGGCATCCTTCCATATACCCACGCTACAGCTCATGGCACAAAACATGCATTCATGTTACACCACACTCGCTGCCTGCAAAAGCTTTCCTATTTTTAAGACTGCTTGAATTGCAGTGGAAGGGAACCCTAAAAATCCACAGTGCTATGGCATTACAAGAGCATCATACTGGATCTAGAGAAGACTCAAGGGCAAACCCTGTCTAGTGAGGACAGTCAGTCCCTTCTACAGGATACCAGCCTTACAGACATGAGCCAATTTATTCCTTTGCACAAGAAGTGGGAGTTGGACCTGCCCTCTATTTAGCAGTGGACACTGCCTTTCAGGTCATGCCAGCCAGATCAAGTCCTAAGGCTACTAAGCACTGCTGACTTCCTAGGGAAGTTGAAATATGAGAGAGAGAGGGAAGCTGCTACCTAGTTCAGCCCATTTTCACAGTGATCATTTTGTGGATCCAGAGGTGAAACACTACTTGCAGTCAGGAACCAACAGTCTGTGTTCACACACACAAAAATTATGTTTTAGGCAACAGTCTTTACAAAAACATATGTGATCTAATGAACATCAATAACTGATATGACAGAGAAACTCACTTTCCATCTCTGCCTAAATCTTTTTCTGGAGATCTGAATGTCAGTTAGAAAAACAGCGTAACTAAAAGTGCCCCTGACTGCACACACCAAAAAGAAAAAAAAAAAAAATCTTGATTTGACTTCAGAAAGAACCAAAATTCAAATTACCCAAATGTAAATCATACTAGAAACCCAAATTAAAATTCAAAGATGATCTTGGAATTGCAAAGTAATCTGACCTGGATTTTAAGCTGACTTCTATCATTACTTTAAGCTGAATTAGCAAGAATATTTTTAACTCGAATTAACTAAAGAGTATATTATACACCAACTTCTTCTGATTCAAGCATAGTTCATCTATTTATTCAATATCATATGCATAACTATTCTCTATCAAAAAGCCTTTGCAATAAAATTTATACTGATCACAGAGTCTTCACTCTTTATCATGCTTCTTGTTCTCACAACTGCATACATGACTTCACAAAGGTTGCTGAAAAGAAGCCTAGACTGAGTCCTGGGGGGAAAAAAAAAAAAAAAACAAAAAAAAAAAACAAACACACACCCCCAAAAAACAACAACAAAACCCCAACCAAATTAAAAAAACCTGCTGAGAACTTGGAGAAACCTCTCTACCACTTTTTTTTTCCACTTCTTTGGAAACTGTTTGATTCTACAATTCTAGCAAATGTAACATTTTTTAATAAGTCATGGAATTCAGCCTTTTGGTGCAAACAGAAGCTTGACAGTTTGTTCAGACATACCTACTGGAAACCCTTTGTCAAGAAGGCAAGGGTGACTTGTTTACTGTTCATCCTATTCTGCTGTTTTACAGATTCTGAGCGAAGGAAATCAAAGAAGAAATCTTACCTGCAACCAAGAGAACAGGAAAGTTGAGAGCTCCCATTTAATCTGTCTGACAAATGAGCAACTGAAATGAGCTAAAAGCTCTAGCTTTACTAGCATATACGGGGTAAAAGAATGGAATTCTTCAAGAAAGTTGTTTAGGTTACACCACCAGAAATTGAGCATAGGAAGTAAAAATATGTTTAAAAAAAGTATTTTGCCAACAATTATTTTTTAAAATAATCCAAGTCACATCTATACACAAAAATAAAATAAAAACCACCCAGACCTTTGAGACCTCTTTCTATTTATTCGTGCTTTGCATATTGTTTGTTACTCCATATAATGAAAAGCGTCTTTTAGGATTTTTAATTAGTGAGTTTTTTCTGTACAGTCCCAACACCACCACACCTGTCGCACAGCACCAGACAGGAAAAAACAATGTATTTTTGCAACTAACATTTAAAATCAGTTCGAAAGTGATAAATGTCTCAGTATATCATGTAATGTGGCTGTATGTACTATAGTTCACAAATCACTGATACAAAAGACTGAGCACAGTTAATCAAGTTTCTTCATCACTGGGGGTAGCCTTGATTTCGTTAAAGATAAATTAATATCTTCAATATTAGTTGCCAATTTCAACATTATTATATCCTGTGCAATGTGAATGATAACACAAACTCAAATTTGTGGTTCCCATATTCCTCAAGATCACCTTTGTGCATATCTGGCATTTTTGCATATGACAATAGATATTTTTTCTCCTTTAAAGATACATGAACTACATAAAACTGCTGCAAAACTAATTATATAAAATAATGCATATTTTTTTGAGCTAACATATATTCAAAATACAGAGGCATGGCAGTCCCCAAATGAAACAGAATTACAATTTGCATGATTTACTGATATAAGGCTGCTTAGTTTTTATTACTACTAGAAGAAGAAATAACACAGTTGTAAATACTACAGTCTGTCATTTTAATGTATGCAATGAAAACAAGGCCAATATGAAGCCAACCTCCTCCCTAGAATTTTGTTGACCGTAGAGGTAGCCTTCCACTGTATACAAATCCATATAACCAACTAACATTCCCACTCTTTTTCAGCTAGTGATCCTTCTCCACATAAAAGGTGTGGTTCAGCTTAAGACATTTAAATGAAGGTGTCCTTATACAACATAGGTCTAAGGTACCACTAAAATACATGTATGCAATACCATAGAGGCGAAGGACCTACGCAGCTTGCTCTGAAGACAGCACCCAACATTTGATAGCTGAAGAGCTCCCAGATGCCACTGGCTGCACTGACCCTACAGTGTAGTTGCCCACATGGAGCATCTGAGATGCCAAAGGTATCCTGCCCACCACCCACTGCCACTCCATAAAGACACGAGTCCCTCAGAGGTATCACATCTGCTGATCCCGTGGGCGTATTCCAGAGACTCTAGGGAAACTCAGTGGTGCCAGATGCCTACATTTAAGCAATCAAATCAAGTCTTTTAGAGGCTGCTTGGACACCTATTTTCACAAGTGGACACCTACTGAAAGTGTGTGTGTGTGCGTGTGTGTGTAATACACACAAACACATTTCTAAGTGCCAGCAGAAAAGGTTTTAAAATATTTTTCACTTCTTGCCTCAAAAGAAGGCTTAATATAGATCAGTAGCAAAAGTGACATTCTTTTCCTCTTCACATTATGTTTCCAGCCTACAAATACCTTTAATCACATCTAAACCTTCTACAATACTCATTTAATCCCCATTTTCCTGTCATCTCCAATTCTGAATAGATTTTACTGTTTGCAATTATTTGTTTCATGTACCTCTGAGATCAAAGCTACGTCAAAGAACGCTTGACGCTTGTACTCGGCTCCTTGAGGGGTGTTTTCCAGGCTGCCCACAGCAGTGCAATTCCTTCAAAGAATGAAAGGCTGCTGACCACGCAGCTGTACCGCGCCTCCTGCGGACTGCAGGACTTGCCAGGCCAGCAGCAGAGATAGGAATTCTTTTATTACTCTTATAATACTCTTATAATTCAAAACCGGCTTTTGCTTCAGGAACAGGAAATTTAGAAAAGTCAAAAGAAGAAAATGAGAGTGGTGTTATAAAAATATTATAGAGGAAGGGAAGAAATCACAGAGCAGGGCAGAAGAAACGTACATGAGGTGCCATAGTTCTTTCCTCTTGAGGCAACGTTTCCTCCCTACCCCTAGTATACAAGTGAACATATGGTATCAAAATAAAAGACAATGGCAGAGAAAATGTAATAGTTACGCTAGACTATGGAATAAGAAGAACATAGATAAACTGTTACTATATCATTCATACTAATGTTATTCACACACAATTAACACAAAAAACTTGTAGCACTGACAGAGCTTTGACTCAGATTTCACTTTCCAGACGTCTTCATTTGCACAGTACCTAGCTAATCAGGCTTTCCCATTAAAGTGTTTATTTCCTTTCTAGTGAAGACAATAATAAAATGTTTAGCTAAGGACAATGTAAGAAGATAATGCATGTTGTCAAATGTAATGGTAGCCTAAATATAGTACTTTGATTTGTAAACTGCACACTGCAATATTAAGTGTTTAAATGTTTAAAACTAGAGTAATTAAAAAGCTGTATTTTGAAGTAATTCCTTTAGGAATAAACATTGTATTTTTAGGAATATTAGGAATTTTAGGAATATTAGGAATAAACATAGAGCTTTATCTCAACTTGCAGTTAGTAAAAACTACACAGATTACCTTAAAAAAAAGGAAAATGCTATTGATACTTTAAAGTGAGGGGGACGTTAATTCAGATTTTGTTGCATTGACAAGTCATTTTCTGTCAGGGAAGTACCAACTCCTATTTACTAGTTAACTTGTCATTTAAACATGAACACACTTTACAGATATGTGTGTAAAAAAAAAATATTTTCCAATCCTACATGAAAGTACCTGTATTTTAATTTTGTGATGAGCACCACTGAAATCAACTGAGGTTCTCACGAGGCTGGAAACAAACCCCAAATCTAAGAAGGTACGTCTCATTACACGCATGCTTTGCAATGTCATTTGGTGTCCGCTTTAAAAAAAAAAGTTTCATTGTTGATAGAAACGCTGGGATGTACTCAGATTGCCATTAAGACATTACTTTCCCGGGAATCTTATCCGATTACGGCGACACGCAGACATCCAGTAGGGAACGGGCGCAGATCCACCACTTGCAGCGGTGTAAATCTTTCCCATTTCACACAAGAGTAACTCCATCAGCCGGAGCCGCAGCTCGGCGGCTCTCGCCTTCCTGCAGGGTTGGCGCTGGCACCGAAGTGCCTGTGCCTGCCCGCGGACAGCCGAAAGCAGGGTGACACACACACCCCCGCACGCCCCCCGGCTCGCGCGGCTCGCTCTCCTCCGCCCCGCACGCCACACGGCATGGGAGGGGGCACGAGAGGATTTTAGGCAGGTGTCGGGGTGTCCCGGCGTTTGCAGAGCCCACACCGCGAGAACATTTTCTCTCTTGAGAAAGGAGCCAGGCGCACACACGCACCCCTCGGCGAGGAAAACGACCCCATCGAGCCCCGACGGAGCCG
>NW_010529763.1:0-2067 GCF_000687285.1 Phaethon lepturus
TGCAGTTCAACGCTACAGCTCCTTCTCCTTACGGTCAAGCCATGCAGGGTGATCCCAACAGACTCATACTAGCTGCTATTAAGAAAATTAACTCTATCCCAGCCAAAACCACATTCTCCATCCCTAGAAAAGAATGTGGGCATCGATCCTGTTACCTCTCAAAAGCCAAGCAAGCAGTCTACTCTACTTAACATGATACAGAGGTATTTTTTTATCCGGTAGTGTGTAAAAATTCTCATTCTCTTGTACTTCAGGTTTTTATAATATCAGCATGAGCCACCAGTTCCTATTTTAATGCCCATGTAAATTTCTACAGAAAAAAAGTAAAAAGTTCATTGAAGATCATGCTTATATATACAACACCTATTGCATGCATGCGTACATGTGATTCTGTGTACAGAGCTCATGCCACATATTTTTCCATCATTGCTGGAGGATGATGTTAACTTTAATTAGGTTTCAGTAGGAGATCTCCTCCCAGTATTATTTCCCCCTAACACTCAACAGCCAGGACCAGAACCTGGGAGTAACATTTTCTTTGAATTATTGCCTACCCTACAGACTTTGTTTATAGTTGGGACTCAAACCTTATTCATTGTTTTTAACTGCACTGTTCATATGAGTTGAAATAATGCACACAATTTGATGAACTGGATCCTGCTAGGAAAGACTGATCAAGCTTTCCTGCACATTGGCACCTCAACTTATCCTCCCAATGATGATTCTCTTTTCCCAGAATAAAATCCGGATCATCCCTTTTCCTGATAACTTTGCATGCTTATAGTCCCTTCTTTCTTTGCTTCAGAAAATCTGTTATTCATTCTTAACACCCAGCTGAGGTCATTCAGTTCCCATATGTTCTCTTTACCTTTGCACCAGCAAATATAAGCAGGTTCTTGCATATTTTAGGAAAAAACCTCAATCACTCTTTCAGATCCCAATATTTTTCCTGTGGAATCTTCATGGCAGACAGGACAGGTTAATTTTTGTTGGTCTGTACATGAGTCTGACATTAATCTATAAATGAGTCTTAACTAGGTAATCAGTTGGTATGTGACTGTAACATGATTATTCTTAAATATATTTGAATCACTAGATTGCAGAAGTTTTACAAATCTCATTTTCACACTCTGGCGTGCTTTCCAGTTCATCAGCTAAATGTGAATTTGAGAGGTTATCTGTCATCACCTCCACTGTACAGTGTCCAGTATCACTGGAGAATTCACTTACTTACTAATTCACTTAGATTAGACAGCATTTGAATTGTGCGTTTATCAGAGGGAGCAGGCCAAAACCATGTTCCTTAGAGGCAAATACCTACAACGTGAACATAACTGATTATCTGAAGATCGTTGTATGCTAAGGGATCATTATGTTTTCTAATAAAAGATTAGCACCAGAAGAGCAAACAGAAAAGGGACTTTCTAAAAGGGTAAGGTAGGTTTCTTCCTTGAAATACTGTAAATCTCAAGGAACCCCATTAGAATTAATTACTCTAGATTTACACTACCCTTTTTTAGTTCTTTCCTAGTGCTAGATCCTATAGCTATCCTAAAACCATTTTTCTTCCCTTCTTCCCCTTTGAGTCCAACAACCAAAGAAGAAAGAGAAAACTTGTGTAAACTGTTCTATTATATTTCTTATCACCACAGGAAAGGAAGGGAAAATTTACCTGTTTGAGCTAAATACTCCACTGATTTTCAATACTGAAAAATTGATGCCTAAAGAAATGAAAGCAGTCTAGCAATAGGTAATGGAGTCAACATTTTTAGTACCACGTTAGTCGAAATGAATATTTCTCGTATATATTTTCTACATTTTGTTTTAAATGTAATAATTACAAAAAGGTGACAGGGTTTTAAGTTCTGGGAGCATTTATCTCATTAGTACCTTTTTGTGTGTATCAGTGTTATATGATGAAATCCTTGAGAAAAGTATTTAAATGGGTGTTTGTCATCTGGTAACTTCTACCACTGGTTAAATGAACCAAGGAAGTCAAACAACTCATAACTCTGTGAAACATTTCTAGAAGATCATTTAAAATGTTTCCCATTATTTGGTGTTGTA
>NW_010529764.1:0-372 GCF_000687285.1 Phaethon lepturus
GCTTAGACAGGTGCATTGTTTGCTGGATGGCTGAGCTCAGAGAGTCGTGGTGAACAGAGTTAAATCCAGTTGGTGGCCAGTCACAAACGGTGGTTCTGGGGCCGGTCTTGTTTAGTATCTTAATTGATGATCTGGGTGATGGGATTGAGTGTTCCCTCAGTAAGTTTGCAGACAACACCAAGTTGGGCAGGTGTGTTGATCTGCTGGAGGGTAGGAGGGCTCTGCAGAGTCATCTGGACAGGCTGGATTGATGGGCCGAGATCAACTGTACGAGGTTTAGTGAGGCCAAGTGCAGGGTCCTGCACTTCAGTCACAACAACCCCATGCAACGCTACAGGCTTGGGGAGGAGTGGCTGGAGAGCTGCCCGGTGG
>NW_010529764.1:455-41266 GCF_000687285.1 Phaethon lepturus
TGTATCAGAAATAGTGTGGCCAGCAGGAGTAGGGACGTGATTGTGCCCCTGTACTCGGCACTGGTGAGGCCGCACCTTGAATACTGTGTTCAGTTTTGGGCCCCTCACTACAAGGAGGATGCTGAGGTGCTGGAGCGTGTCCAGAGAAGGGTAACGAAGCTGGTAAGGGATCTGGAGCACAAGTCTTATGGGGAGCGGCTGAGGGAACTGGGGGTGTTCAGTCTGGAGAAGAGGAGGCTGAGGGGAGACCTTATCGCTCTCTACAACTACCTGAAAGGGGGTTGTGGCGACGAGGGTGTTGGCCTCTTCTCCCAAGTAATTAGCGACAGTATGAAAGGAAATGGCCTCAAATTGTGCCAGGGGAGGTTTAGATTGGATATGAGGAAAAATTTCTTCATCGAGAGAGCGGTCAAGCATTGGAACAGGCTGCCCAGGGAGGTGGTGGAGTCACCATCACTGGAAGTGTTCAAAAAACGTGTGGACGTGGCATTTTGGGACATGGTTTATTGGGCATGGTGGAGTTGGGTTGATGGTTGGACTTGGTGATCTTAAAGGTCTTTTCCAACCTTAATGATTCTGTGATTCTATGATTCATTCATAACTTGGTTGAATTAGCATTGATGAAGGAGGTAATAGAAACCAAAGACTTTCTCTTGCAGCCATAAGTCAAACTATTTCACTCACTGTTTTGGACAAAAATTTTTGCTTTTTGTAGTAAATGCTCCCATGTAAGAACCTTTCATTCAACTAGGAAATCACTGTTCTAGAGCTCTAAGTTGAATTCATGGTCTGAGCTTAAGACAGATATTTTCCATACTGCCAATTTGATTTTTTTTTGAGAGGGGCTATTGCACGGCTCCTACCAGAACCAAGGAAAACTCATCCGTTCTTTTAGTCCAGGCAGTTTGTAACGTGCTTTGGGATTTTCTGAGGTGAGAAGAATGTTTGTCACTACTGTTCAGCTGAGGAGTATTTTGGGAAGCAACTGCCATCTGCCTACTGTGTGAGGGGAGAGAAAACCAGGAAGTTCTGGTAATAATGTAATGACCACAATTTCAGGTCACAAGTTTTCAACCAAACCTTGATTCAGCTGAGGAAACCATTAGGGACTATTTAACATGGCAGTAACTCTGATTACAGCAGCTTCAATATACTAGTGAAACCAATAGCTGTCCTCCTACTTTTCTGCCATAGCAGTGTCATCACCAAGATGATCTCTGCTCTCTCAGCTTTCCCGCAGTGAGAACCCCTATGTCCCTAGTGATTCACGAATGGATCCATGTTCTATGGGACAGAAGTTTTTCTCTTATGCTTTATCCATCCTAGACCAGTGCCAATCATTGCAGTCTCAAGGCTGCTTCTGCAAAGACAAATTACTTGGCCTTTGGTCTCATAAATACACTTGCTCACAACAATAGCTTATTATCCCATAAAACCTTTCATCCCATTAATGAAGAGAGTCAAACAGACAGTAATTGGTATAAGAAAGCTGGATACTGCAGCCTGGCCTGATAGGGAATGTTCCATCCTATTTTATTTTCAGAACTATTATCATAACAAATATTTATGGATTGGTGGGATTCTCCTACTGTGTCTAAGGCTGAGGAGTATGTGGTTGGTACAATCCTACCCATTTGTTTTCAAATAGTTATTCAGCATGGGCAGAGTGTGATGGCTTTCTCAAAGGGGTATAGGAATATCCTTTGCTTGGGACTGCAGAGAAAGCCAAGAAAATGATGACATGTTTGTTTCTGTCTGGCTCATTTACTGCTTACAGTTTGTGCTTTTATGAAGGCAAGGTGAATTTAAATGCAAAGTGGCAGAGAAATCCACTGAGAGAAAGATAAAACAGTCTGAAGCCATTACAGGCAAGTGGAATAATTGATGGTATGAATCTGAGGAGCAAGTGCATGTGAGGCTTAACAACATCTTGTATTATTTTGGGATAGTAATTTTCAATTGGCTACACTTGAGTGTGGCTGGGAAAAGATGCAATAATGCACACTGCTGCCTCTGCTTATCAGGAGAGACAACTTCCAAATGCTCAACATTGAGGAGTCCTTCAGAGGGCTCAGAGTGGACCCAGGTACCCCACTGCTTGCTGCTCTGCTTCTGGTCTTACAGATTATTTTTCACTGAGGTCTAGTCTTTGGAAAAAGGGTTGGGTCTTCACAGAGTGGTCTGCGCTCATTTGAACTTCTTCCATGTATTGAAAAACAAAAGAAATGATTCTTGACAAGGGCATGGGAAAAACCAAATGATTCTCCAAGTTTCTCATTTAGAGCTCTATACCAGTAGCAATGTCCAACATCCTAGTGCTCGTCTTCCCTTGTACCTGCAGCAGCTTCATGCATTTCAGTGGCAACCTGTGCATGCTCCCGACTGCCACTCTGCAGCACGCTGGCCATCCAGTGTCCATGAGTAGCTATTTACATATTGCAGGAAAGTAAGTCCTACAAGTATGACCATGGGATCAGATCGGTACACTGGATGTATTAAAATTGGTGCAGATGTAGTACTCCTGCAGAAGGTCTGGTCCCCTGACCTGAGCTGTTTAGATGTTTCAAGGGTAATACCAGTGATTTTGCTGTAGTGAGAAAGTACAACAGCAACAGTATTAGAACCATTCCAAGTGACAAAGAGTTGTGGTTCACTGCAAAATTTTCTGTTGCAGATCATAAAACACAAGTGAAGAAATGCTTTCTCAAGTGATCATTCACTTTTTGCTGCTTAGTTTTAATATTAAGAATCTTTTTGGCTATGCTTAGTAATGTTGATTGGTGTACTATTCCATGCAATGGGATAAGCCCCAACAGATTCAAGGACTTAATGTGAGCTGAAAAATGAAGGAAAAGAGCTGAGACAAACAGCGTTTTGCAAATCCACCTTATGATAATTTATACCTGGCTCCCTTGCTTCTTGGAGGAATCAGTCCGATTTTTCCAACCTGTGTCACAAAGAAAACTCCAGTCCAGTTGACTGTTAGTGTGGATTGGCCAAAACTGCAAAGAAAGAAAAATTGTGTAAGTGTCTATGGGAGAGCAGGAGCAGCTCTCGTTCTGCATCTTAATGGCAGGATAAAATGACCAGCACTTCGGCAGCACATTACAGGGTCACATCTCCCATTACTGTGGAGTGTGCAGAAGGCAGAATACATAACTACAGATACCACAGTGCTGTCTTCTCTGCTTCTCAAAGTACTTCTCCTGTTGTTAAATAAAACTCTGAGGTGCTTTGGTTGTGCTATTCCCATCTGCTTTCATTGCCTTTTTTTTTTTTAATAGCAATGGAATATGCTGAGCTGCAAATGCTGTTACTCGCTGCATTCTTCCTCATCCCTGGAGTTATATGTCCATTTTCAGCTTGTAAAAATAACTTGATTATTCCATTTCTAAGTCCTGCATGAGAAGGTTCTTATTTTCCCTGTGCTGGCTCCCTGTAGTTTTATCACATCTGGCTGCCCACCTACGTGCTTTGTCTCAGCAAGGGAGTTTTCCTTCTCCAGAAAATTGCAGAGCAATTCCCTCCAGCAGCAGAGAAATGATGGTCACTGCAAAAGTCTCTTTGTGTTGAATTAATTGCAAGTCTCACTATTAATTTCAGAGAAAGCAGTATAGTGCCCTGACTTACCCTGGATGATGTGGGGGATCATTTCTTTCTCTGATTGTCTCCAGTCAGTCAAAATAGAAGATCATATGCTCTCTACTCCCACCTCCACACACCTTATGTGTCTCACTTCACCACTCTTGCTCCCTGTACTCTCTGCAGGCTTTGCCAGGCTAGCCCATCTGCTGGGGAGGCTGCAGACTGTGTCTGCCACAGCAGAGCCGAGTTTAATTTCAACAGTAATTAGCGTGGTCACCATTGCCATAGGGGATACACAAAAGATGGTGGACTTCAGCTGTAGCAAATCACACTGAGGATGGGTGTAAAGAAAAATACACCTTCCAGTAAAAAAAGGTAGTGAAGCCCTGGGATATATCATTAGGGGGCTGGTAGCATTTTTTTATAAGTTGGACAAGAGTGTCTCAGGCCCACTGTGGCCATATGTGGAGCTGTCTTGGAGCTGAAGGGTGGGCTGGCTGTCCCCACTTAGCCAGCTCCCTGCTTTTCCATAGCTGTACAATTGTTTGGTTTCCAAAAGAACTGTCGTTGTATCAATAGCCTTATGATCATTGCTTTATTATTTTCCATTCAGAGACTGCAAAACTGAATTGCTAAGCATCCCCTAACTCCACTGCTTTTCACACAGCTCTGGTCTCTTCTGAACCCATCCAGATGGCTGCAGCTGGATCCCTGGAGCATCTGTAGGACACATTTATGAGGAACTGTCCGTCATCTGGAAGGTTACAAACAGAGCAGCAGCATAAATGTGACCTGTCTTTTGCATTTATATCTAACACAAGACTAAGAAACATCTCTAGCAGACCAGAAAGCTCTCCAGCCCCCCAAAGCTTCTCCAAAATGGATTATTTACTATCTAGCACCTATCAGAGAAATGAGAGCTTATCTGACACAGCCTCTCTTATGTCCACTTCTTATCTGTTCTCCTTTAATCCATAAGAGTCTCAATCAGGATTGATCAAACTACTGAATGAGAAACTAGCCAGCATAGGGGATTTATTTTTGACCTGGTTTATGATCTATCTTTTCATTTGTACACTGCTAGAAAATTGCATGCTTGTCTTTGACACCCTGTATGTGACACATGCAGAAATGTTTCCTGGCTAGTGTGTGCCAAAACCTTTCAGCCACTGGGCTGTCAGATACCACATTCACCCTGGGTATTTGCTGTCCACAGCGCAGGACTCATCCTCACAAGGAGGCTAAATGATGCAGTTTCTCTCTGACCTGCAGGACAGCCTTGTGAAGGTGACACTCCTTCCACAGGACCTGTTAGGACCCTCCCCACTAACCTCACCAGGAGCTGCACAAAAGAACCACTGTCATTCAACCCTAGAGTGACAGCAGAGTGGCCTTGGTTTGGACAGTTAGAGGCACCAAAGAAGTTACGAGCCTCAGCCTGAACAGAAAGTCAGGAAAAACAGATGTGTAACTCTTTGGATTCCTTTGAAAACTTCACCTATGTTTAGTATAATTCATAGAAGTATTTCCGTAATTTGCCTGAAGTTCTTTCACTTCTATTCTGTTTGGAATAAGAAGATATTTTTTCCTAACACATCACTAAACACAGCCTCTTCAACCCAGGGTGCAAGGCTCATCACCTCATACTGGAGTTGGGGTCCATAGATGGAGTTGCACAGTCTGCAGCTGAGAAATCTGCAGAGGTACTGTGACCCTTTAATCTAATTTTGTATTTCAGCAATTCATAAGCATATCTAGCAAAAGAAGTACGCCCTTTCTACTGGTTTCTAGTTGTTACTGAAATACAGTTCTGGGGGCTCTATTACTGACAATCTATTCTGGATGCATTTTAAGTTAAGTACAACAATTGTTAAGATAGAAGTTACATCTGCTTATTATAAGCCAAATTTTTCTTCCTGAGCAATAAATAAATTTAAAAAATTTTTTCATTCTTTGACAAGGAGAAGAAATTCATCTTTGAAAGTCAAATCGTAAACAAAGCTCTGTTGTCATTGTCAAGGTCTCACACAGGATGAAGGCATCCTTAAGTCCCAGCAATACATCTTCACGGTGGGCAGCTGGCTGCTTAATGCAACTCAACACATTTCCTTTTCTATCTATGATACCCATTCCTTTGCCACTCTGGCAGAGTCTGAAAATAAAAGCTTAACTTTGTTTGGCTTCAGTGGGATACAGAGATTCAATCTGGATGTTTATCTGAAATCCTCTTTAGTCTGGAAACTGCTGCTATTATGAGCAGTGACAATAATGTAACAAGAAAAATGGATTTTTGTTGTTTCATGGGACTAAAAAGAAGAGGTATCTGTGGCTCCTGATGCACAACACACATTGCTCACTACGTGGTGCTTCACCCTGTGCTCGCTTCAGTCGAGAGCTACACTTCTTATGTGCTGTTTAATTCTCCGAATTGCAATGAAGTCATCCATATAGAAATTGCTGCTTTGGCTCTCTGGGAATAAAACTAAATCTGCTTGGGAAGTTTCCATCTGTTGGACTGCAGGCCTGGCAAAGATTTAGAAGTACAGAGGAATTTCTTGCATTGTAACTTTCTAATAACTTTTTCCAAATCTTAAAGGTTGAATTTGGCCTGAGCTTTAGAAAATATTCAGGCCAGAGCTCATTATGTACAAACTGTTTTGCTTCCCTTTAAACCAACATGAAAAAAAGAAGAAAAAGCTGAAGTTTCAGTTCTACGAACAACTCAGCACTTCTGAGTGCTAGCTCAGTGGCTTCGCTCCAAGATCTCTGTTGCCTCCTCCCTTCCTACCTGGAACGCCTGGAGACTGCACATCCAGAAAGTGTTTGGGGAAATGTTGTGAAGAACCGTGTTACAGAAATCTTAGCTCATATTTAAAAAAAAAAAATCATTCAAACCACAAACTGTACAAGGCTTTGCGACAGCAAAATGAAACACATTTTAGAGATGGGTGTATTCATGGGAAGCAAAATGTACAGGAAATACATGATCCCACTTCAAAAGGGTTCTCATTTTTCCCCACATCTCATGAAGTCATTGATTCTTCAGAACTTCCCAGCGGCATCCAGAGTAAAAGCAGTGCCTCGTAATGGGGTTTGACATTATTTTCACCACAGTCAAAGTGAAAGCTCCCATTTTAAGCAGTATAACCCTGGAGGGGATGTGCCAGCCAAGAGACATTAAACATCCTTTGTATTGTATAACAAAAAGCATGGTAAGGTTGATTACAGTAAAAGCTTTCCAAAGTGACAGGATTGAGTTCCTTCTTATTTTTCTTCACCCTTAAGCTGTTACATAGTTATAAAAAGAAATACCATTTCAGTAAAGTGCATGGTCATTCAGTGTGCAGAAGCTGGGTAAAACATACATTCATTTTTCATGGATGGAGAGCTTACCATTTTGGTCCCTGAGGGTGAGTCATGGAGCTGAATCTCTTGCACAAGGCTGTGCTGCTGGATTGTAAATGGGGAAATTGATCTTTAAAATACCCTGATATTGTTTTGAGATTGGCCAGGTTTATGTTAAACTTTCTAGTCTCTCCAGGATGCAGTTTCATTAATGTCACAGCAATTCAATAGGGGTTATATGACTTGTGAAGAGTGTCTATTTGTTTGTGGCTTCTATTGGATTTTTTGCAACACGCCTAGTTTAAAGTCAGAACAGAGAAACTTCCCCGCTATAATCCCAAATATACTCACAGTGAAAATCTTTCAAACATCTCCTGGCAGATAGAATTAGCCAAAGCTCTGCTGAGATGTAGTAAATCCTTCTGTCCAAGTAGACAGCCTGTCAGGGGACACCACCTTGTTTACCTGGGACAGACGAGTGAGACTGCATCCCATCCTCATGTTAGAACATTAGCATGGTGGGAAAGTGTGGAGGTGAACGACACAGATTGCTCTTTCATTTTCTCTTCATTTTACTTCAAGAAATTCAAATGAGATTTACTTTTGTTTATCTGGGGAATTTGAAGTAAAAGTCAGAAAATGTAAACTAAAAGAGTAGTTTGCCCTTTTGAAATGAAGTACATGACCTACAATTCCCCTGCATCACCTGCACACCTTGGGTTAATGCCGTTCTGCATTTATTCAGTTAGGAAGAGAAAAGGGCAACAAACAAAATCTCATCAAGCTCATCAACAAGGAAATATTTGATCTGAATTTTCTTAACAGAAAACAATTCAGAGTGATACCAAAGCTTTCTTGCTTTTGTGATAACTGCCTTTTCCATGAGCAAACCATCCTGATTGATTGATAGAAATTTTCCAGCTGTCTTTTTCAGGAATAATTGTGTCATGATAATGCACTCCCTTGAAGGGAGAGTGGAGAGATTAGGCATGTTTGCTTTCGAAAGATTAGTCACGCTTGTTTTCAAAAGGAAGGGTCATGATGAAAATCATGGCTGCTTTATCTAAGGCATATCAGAAATCTTTACTTATGTTTTTATACAAGAATGGAAAGATATTTATTAAAAAAAATTAACAACTTCAAACTTACAAGAGGGAAAGCAAATTTAGTAAGATTTGAGACTATTTTATGAATAGCAAGAATAAACAGAAGTGACAAAGGTGGCACTGAACATCCCCAAGTCTCAGACTAGAGTTTAAATGTTCTCAAATTGAAAGAAATACTGAAACAAACCTCTCTGTGTGCAAATGCCATAAAAACCATGCAATGCCCCAAAGCTGTGGCTTTTTGTACTGTTTTCTTTTGGAACACTATCCAATAAATACTTGTTTAATTGAGGAGGAAATGGTTTCAACTGAATTGAAACTGGATTTTCAAAAAACCCCACAACAATTTCAAAGTCTCTCGCCTCATACCTGCCCGTTAAAAAAATAAAGCAAAATAAGCTTCCCTTAAGTGTTTTTTTACTAAATGTTTTTGTAGTCCTGCTCCTCTTACTGTGAAGTTTGGAAAAGACATTTCTTTGGGATTTTGATGAACAACTGTAGGTATCGGCTGCAAATAATAGTATTTTCTCCATTTGAATGTTACTTCTCAACGGTAAGGTGCCATGTAAGGGATGACCTTACAGCAGGCTGTACAACAATTCCTAGCTTCCTTGACAGCTTACTTTCTCTCCAGGAGCTGAATCTGTCTAGCTACAAATGCACACTATCTCAGTCCGGACCCTACATAAAAAGACAATATTCACTGACAGAAAAGTGAAGAGGCCATCTGGTTCATCCTCCTGCTCCAAAGCAATCACTAATAATCCCGAAGTTTCTTCAGCATTTTTGTTAACGGGGCTAGCTAATTTGAAAACACACATCTAAGCACTGTACCTCTCCTCTTTGAATTGACACTCTCTGTTTTCCTGATGTAATCAGAATTTTGGTTGTTTATTAATTCTTGCATTAGTACACAGCCATCAAGGATGTTTGATGGGACAGGCTATTTACTCCTGTCTTATTCCTATAGGGGACAAATCCATCCATCAGATTTTTAGGTTCTTGCTGAGTCCACCATCATTTTCAGCTGCCTGTAGACTTTCTTCTCCTCCTCATTATCGTACTGCATTATTACTACCCCTTCACCAGAGCAGCAATAGGCATTTAATTTCTTTACAAAATGCACTTCAGCTTTGATCATCAGCTCAGGATACCTCACCTTATGATCAAGGAGGCCTAAATTACCCTCTGCAGCCATGCATTTATCAAGGCTGCATCTACCTGTGCCTGACTCTTGCCTCTTGCCAGGAAAGAGCAGAAGAACGTTGCCTGAATCCGCAGCCTGGTTTCGTATGAAGGTGTCCCCTGACAGCACCAGCGGTGTCGGTGCCGATGAAGAACTCGAGGCAGTGTTAGTTTCGGGACTGAGCAGAGCAACTGTTCATTGCCATGTTCCCAATCTTTTCCACAATATGATCATCTTCAAGCATCAAAGCGAGAAGAAAGCAGTCATGTGCCTGAGCTGGAACTGCACATTGTTCCAGAAGGTATGAGCTAACATAGAAAGTATTCTCCCCAATATTATTCTCCCCAATACAGAACTTCAACTATATTTTTTGTTGGTTTTCCAGAACTTAGGTTAAAAACACAAAGGAGCTGCAAGCAGCAAGGGGTGACTGGCTTTCTTCGGACTGGTATTCAGCACAGTGCAGCTGGGGATGGTTCCCTTCAACCTCTCAAAAACACAGGGCCAGTGCGACTCGGTCTGCTGCTCCCTGCCTCTGCTCTGGATGGTGGTGGGAGCAGAGACAGTTGAAATACAGTTTTAAGTCCCCTACTAAGTTACTTAAATTTAGTGTGATTTCAGCTTTGATTGTGATTGGGAGCAGTTTTTTCCCCAAGTCATACTGTTCCATCCTAATGATTTTTAAGGCTGAGTCTCTCACCTAATTGTTCATGCAGGGCAGCTGGTACAAAGATTTCTATTGATTTTAGCTGTGTCAGGTCAGGATCTTCCTTCACTCTGTCCTGACTCCTGTGAAAAAAACACTCTATAGGCTTAAATATCCTCCTGGAGAGTATGAGATGTGTTTCTGTTTGGTCTCTTGCTGGCTGTGGTGCTGTGTTTCTCAGGTGAAGGTAGGGGCAAGCACAACTGAACCTGCTCAGGACTGAACCCTGACTTTCTGGAAGGAAAGGGAGGGAGCACATGAGCAATACTGAGCTCATGTGGGGCTTATAAAGAAGGAAGTCAAGTCAGTCAGCTGCTGGACTGAATTCAGAAAGCATTGACTAAGAGGTAGTAAGTAAACTGGTGTTATTTAATGTTATATAGGTGCATTTTAAGGAAGGAAAGTGGATGGAAGTTTAGCTTGTTGCTACATGCCCTGGTGCGAGAGCTCTGACCGGCTAGGTGAAGCAAACCAGCCCCTACAATGTGCTCTGAAGTGCTTTTCCTGAATTGTTGACTTTGTGTTGTCAAACTTTGCTGCTAATGGCTTTCTTCGTGCTTCTGAGAGCTGCTGTGTGGGCTTGGTAGAGGCAGCAGCCTCAATATTTGTGCATTACAGTTTACGTTGTCCCATCCATGCTATGGCAAACTGTGTTTGCAGAAGAAAACTTTTTGATGCTTTTTACTCTAAAATTATTGCTAATTGAAAAAGGGATTTGTGCTTGAAGATTTCTATCATAGGTTCTCTGCAGTTGAATCCAAAGCTGCACACTCGCTGGACAACTGCCAAGGTACTTATCTGTTTCTCATTGGAGCTCTGGCTGGGTTTCCTTTTTGATATTCCAGTGGAGAAAATATTTGTAATACCCTTTGCTGGACTGAAAGAGAATCAGCAGCATACTTTTGCAGATTTTCCTTGCTGGTGCAAAGAGTGCCTGGTTCCCAGTGGAGTTGGTGTGGGTCCAGGATAGGATCCCTGTGGTCCTTTTAAAATGCCCCACCGCAAATCTTTGCGTTACATGATTGTGACGTCCTGCTGTGTCTCTTTTGGAGTGTAATTTTGCAAGCTTCGGCTTTGAAGGCTGTGGCAGGTCCTGGAGTACTCCTTCCCATGTGCCTGTGGCACACCTGTGGTCGTGAGCTGTGCTTGGAGTTCATCGGGCTGAAAAATAAGCTGCTGAAAGTAATGGTCACTTTAAATCCCCATCTTTAATCTGTTGCCCAGTTCAGTGCACACCTGAAGAAACCACCGAGAGCAGTGTGCAGCCCGAGGAGGTGTACGGGGATGAGCTGTTTCAAAGCAAGGCTGCCAGCAAAGGAAACTCTCAGAAAAACGTAGTTTAGCTGAAGTGGATTTAGCTCTAAATCTATGGAAAGCAAAGTAGGATTTTTTTTTAGTTCTGCTTCTGAACCTTTGGAGGGCGTAGGCATTTGACACATAATAGTGAGGGAGCAAGAGGAGACTCTAGGCTTGCTGGAAGGTTGGCAGCCGTGTCCCCTATGGTACAGGTATTACAACGTGCTTGCACTGATGGGTGGTTGGCAAGCCTTCCTCCTGTGGGCCCCTGTGCTGCTTTTCCTCTGAATCGGAGCCTTGTCATGTGTGAGTGCTATTAGCTCCTGGAGAAGGGCCTCACATCCTCTCTGGACAAACTTTAAAATGTATTTTAGTTTTTTTTAATATCTCTTTTACTTGGTACCGTTTCCGTTGAATCCAAAGGAAAATATACCAATCTGCCGATGTCTAGTAGGAATTAATTATTGCTTTTCTGAGTAGCTCACTTCTGCCAACATGCAACGATACCATTTCCAGTAAGCACTAGACAGCTTGGGTTCCATGTTGTGAGCTTTTTCCCATTGCACAGACCTTCGTATTTGCCATTATTTGTCTTAGAGCCTGCAATGTACTGTGGCATGTTGAGGGGCTTGTGTTCCTGTGTTGCAATTTCATGTTTCTGTCAGATATATGAAGATTTTAGCTGTAAATATGGGTATAGGGTATATTTGTGAAAACTTAATTATGGAGTGTCCAATTTCAGGCACAGGTATGCTGGATTTTCTGAAGATCTTTAGAGATTTAACCTATGGCTACCCTATTTAACTGTTTCAAATTTTTGACTCTGATTGCCCCTCTGTTCCTCTGTGGCTGAGTCATGAACTCATATGGTTGCAGTTTTTATGTTGTCTTAGTGTTTGGATGCATGCTGCATCCAGAGGATGGAAAATCTGCGAGTAGGTGAGAGCTTTGTGTAAAACTGCTTTCAGTGAGGTCTGGGCTGTTTAACAGTGATGCCCTGCGTAGCACCTCCTCACCTTTGTCAGATAGAGACCCAAATGCAGAAGGGCTTTCTGTTGAGGAAGGGAGACCCTGTGCTGCAGTTCCCCATGGGGAGACCATTAGGGAGGGAGAACTTTGTTCCCTGGAGAATTACTGTCCAGATTCAGGAGGTCTGGATGTGTATTCAGATGCACCAACCTTTTCAGCTTCTCCAGCTGCAAACTCACTTTGACAGTCTCTATCACCACCCAGATTGTCCAATGAATCAGCATTTGCTTTCTCTGGTATTTTCCCAGTGAAACACATTTTATTTAGCAAGTCAGCAAGCAGTGCTGGTTATGATGGATGGAGGCATAAACATAACAGTCCATGTACACTGACACTTACTCAGTGACAGTCCAGTCAAGCAAAACCACCAAATGGGTAGTTACTCACGTCAGCACAATCCAATCATGCTGTTGGATAATGTGTCCTCAAGATCACCAAGATAGCTGTCGACTTGAAAGTAAGTTTACTGAGGATCAGATCCCTCACCCTTGCTGTTTCTGAAGTTAGCTTGATGCATTATCATCACACTTGCCTGTGAGTGAGGATTTCCATAAATTTGCCTGGAGGCTGTTTTGGTCTTATTTGTTGTGAGACATGTTATCATCGTCTGCTTGGTGAAGTCCTATAAGGCAACAGTATGACAACAAATGCAGCACTGCTGATGGAAAACTGTTTGAACGGTCTTGCATTGTTACTGAATCTTTAAACTGAATAAAGTTTTTCTTTCAATGACTGCATAAAAAGAAATATAGACAAATATATTTGTTTTGTGGGACAGCTTGTGTTGGTTGAGCTGGAATACTTGGGTTGTTCCACGTCACAAGTGCTGTGATTGCTCTGAACATCTGGAGTTGCTGTTGTATCAGTGACCGGGCAATGTATAGAGACTAAAATTAAGGCACTGCTCTGTTGTAGCTGTACAAAGTCATTACCGTTTATTACTATTCCAAAGAGGTTTTCAGTGGGAAAACCGAATTCAGCTCCCTGTGCTCCTTAATTCATGCCTGTCCATACTCTGTGAGCTGGAGACATGCATGTGTGCAGCTGGATCCTGGGAGCTGTGCAGCACCCAGCACTGCCCCCAGCTATAGGACTTTCTGCTGGTTCCCAACATCACATTATGTGTGCTTTGTCTCCTGGGGCTGTGAGTGGGAAGTGTGTCATCTTGTACATAATTAAGATAAGGTTGAAAGTATTTAAGCATAGGTTTTAATGAGGAGGGGAAAAAACCCATTTACTTAAATAGCTAAGTTGTGGTTTTTTTTTTTTCTTCAAATATCTAAGGACAGTAGATGATGCCTTTGATTTCCATGAGACGGATAACTTGGAGAGAGCGGTTAGGTGGTAAAAATAACTTCTCCCCTATGGTGTGGACAGTGTCAATGAGCTTTTAACGTGCTTCCTCAAGAGCTCAGGGTCTTTAAATAATAGTATTGATGAACTTCAATAAAATGTGAGTGTGTCTAGGAAGAGTTTAGGATAGAACAGTTTCATATTCTTTACTCTGTGTCTCTAATTAACCTTGAATCTGACCTTAGCTGATGTATGTTCTGTACAATAAGTTAAAATAAGCTAAATGATTACATGTGCAATGAATGTACGAAGAGTTACTGTTATATGTAAAATAGGATGATATTAATACTGTACTGAAATAGAGACTTTGGAATGTAGGTGCCATGTCTACAATTGTGTATGAGAAAACTGTAACATAAGATTTCTAACACGAGATGAAGTGCAGGGTGCTATAGTTTATCTTTGAATTCTCATGCTTACTAAACATATTTCAGACAAGTCAGTTCTCTTTTTTTTTTTTTTTGATATGGAAAATTTCCTTACTGGTTTTTCTTAAATTATTCAGTTGATGGGGACATCCAAGATAATGTTAGCATATACCATCCATGCTTCACATAGTGAATACGCTTTGGCTAGGACTAGTCCATTTCTCAGCTGAAGATTTGTGGTACCAAAAATCCTATATTTACCAATTTTCTCTGTGTTAGACTCCTTCAAGTTTTTCTGTAAGGGACCTATGTCTTCAGCCTCAGTCCATTCTGATGAAAAACACTAGAGAATTAAAATAAGTTGATCTTTTGTAAGGGTCTGAGGTGCAGCAGAATACAGGAAGGATTTAGGGCACACAGAGCCATCATAGCCCCTACTGAATTCGGAGCTCACTCTTGTAAATCTAGCTAGGAGATTAAGGCTGTAAATTAATTCCAGTCGTGAGATATATAGTATCTGTGCAGAGTGCCAGGGCTTTATCTCCCCTGAGTGGCCTACCTTAGTTGCTTTTGAGAGATCACGTATAAGAGAAAACATTGCCTCTTCCTGTGCAGTGCAGTCTGATCCAGAGCCTTTCTACTAAACTGTGTACTTTAGAGTCCTATGGCTCTGAAAGAAAGGAAGAATAAGCTAATAAATATGCTTTAATCCCTTTTACCTGAAACATAAAGTCCTATTGTAATGTTCAGGTAACAATTACTGAAAATGTTATTTCCATTCCAACTCTCTTAATAAGCACGGATAAAGAACATGAGATAGAGGATGAGTATGGTATTTGTAAGCAGAACTCTCTCTGCTTCAGTGATACCTAAAAATTGAGCTCTTAATTCAGATGGCTTTTGTGTTATCCTGTAAGAAAGAGCTCTTCCATCATTACAATCCTTGTCGTCACAGTTGAAGGGTCTCTGAGCTAGGAATGGCAAAATAAAATGTGGTGAAATATGCTACATGCTGTGAAAATGTGCCTGTTAAATGTAATCTGCTGTAATTAAAAACATGTATTATTTGAAATGCTGTAACCAGATCTGTACATTGTTGAGTGCTGAGATGGGAGGATTTTTTTAACTTCTATTTTGTAACCCTTTTTTTTGCCAAATTATTTGTAGTAGAAATAAGCCAGCTGCACAGTAGAACCATAAGCTCTCTAACAAAGCAGTATAGAACAAGTGCAGGCATTGTAGTTCTGACCACAAGTGCAGATGAATTCAGAGGAACCTGTGTCACTATCAAATTGGAGTTAACATCCCGTTAACTACAAGATAAGAAAACCTTTCTCAAACTTCAGTGCAGCAATAAATCTGTACACCTGTGGGTGGCATTATTTGCCTTCTTTTCACTTTACTGTGCAGGGCAAGAAAGCAATTGCCAAACTGCAGAAGCAAGTATTGGTACAAATGGAAACGAATGATGCATAGAAGTTCAGCTTCTGACGAATTTCTTTCTTCCCATCATGAGGATTCTGTGGGGGAAAAAGACTGGTTATGACTACTCTCTACTTCAGCTTCTGCCTGGTTATTCAAAGCTGCATGAGCAAGTATGGCAGTCTGGAGTGTGCTCATAAGTCATTTGCACTGGCAAAAAGCAGTGAAACACCTATATTAATAAAGAACATATCTAGGTGTCTTCAAAACCTACCTACATCTAAAATAGATACTAAAGGCTATGTTATACAAGCTGCATTCCTATGATCGAATACATCTAAGCCATAGACGTCCCTCTCTGGCCTTGTTGAACCCCTGCTAGTTTGGGTGCCCTGTTAGCTGATCCCCTCTCGCTCTCTTTCCATCCGCCACTGAGGGTTTTCCCCAGGACTCTCTCCTACCTACTCTCTTTGAGTCAGAACTTGCATCTAGGTAACACTACTTGCAAACATAGATTCTGAGACTCCATAAATGCTAAGATCCATCTCTTAGCTGATGCTTCCTGCTCTCTGACCCGTGTTCAAGAGAACATCTAAGTTTCTCTTAGACCTTTCAGAGCTATCTAGCTGCCAGCTCTAGCTCCATGTAGCTGCAGAAAGCTTAACCTTTACTCGTGCCCTGCTGCTGCTTTACTAGACCAGTATAGACAAAATCCTGTCTGTTAGCTTGAAGCATTGTTCCTGACCAAGACTTTTCTGTAGATGCTTTTATTTGACCAGTGTCTAAATCTTGCTGATTCCTGTTACAAAACACTTTTTTTCCCCTCACACTTGTATATATAAACAAGGCCTGAAATGCAGCTTTAGTTGTGCCCCATTTCAATTACTGTAGCAACCGTTTTTCTTGTCTCAGTAACTGTGGTCTTCCTTCCTCGTAGCTGTTGGGAAGCCTCTAGAAAGGTCTTTTCCTTAACCTGTCACCTTGACCATGTCACCAAGTCTTTGTATTCCTTCTGCTTCCCTCTTCCCAGGCACATCAGGAATAAGCAGACTGTTCTCACTTGCAGGACTGCTCACTGCCTCTTCTCTCCTCTTCCACTCACCACTACCCTTTTTATTACTCTTGAGTTACCAGCTCTCACGTGGCCCCTATTAAAACCGGTAACAGCACAGCTACTAAGTACTGAGAAAAGCACCTTGAAGGTTTTCCTATGCTCAGCAGTAGCTCTGTAAGCCAGCTCCCAAACTTTTCTCTGGTTCCTCCGTAAAAGTTTTCTTTTTGCAATGGGTGGGCAGCTGATGTGCTGAGGGTTTCCCGTCCCATGGATCTGCACAGGCATTGTTCCTCCATCTGTCTGGCTTATGGCCCCTGCCTGTTCCAGAACAGGGTTTAGTACTCGTCTCGCTATGCTATTTTTATGTTCTCTGTTTATTTGTCACTTTGAAGAATGGGATTCTGGTTCAGATATAAGGTTTTCAGGCACTGCAGTAGTATAGGTAATTAACTGTAGCTATATATGTCTGATACTGTGTGTAGAGATGGTAGCTTTCATTTTACTGATGTATTCCTTAATACACTGCTGTGGCCAAAGTCTGCTCTTGGCTTTCTGTATGTGACCTACCAATTTTGGCGATAGCAGGGGATTGTTAGCAAGAATATTGTAGTTTTGTTGCTGTTATTCCACTATCAAGGCAATTTATGGTGTGGTGAGATAAGAGTAGATGGATTTTAGCTCTGTTCACAATGATTGCGTTTAAGAGTAACTCGAAAATGTTGTCATTGCTGACAAAAGGCATTAAGAAAAAAAAAATGAAATCATGTTTGATTGTTTGTGAAGGGGAATGTGCTTTCATCTCTTTTGTTGATGTTAAACTTGGAAAAAATTGTAGGTTCTCTTGCCAGTGATTAAAACTGCCATTTAATTTTTTTTTGGCAGACTTTTTTAAAGTTGATCTTCAGATCTTGCATTGGTATCTAAAAGGGAGAAGGGAGAATTCTGAAGTGTTATGTGTCCTACCGGGGGATATCACAAGCTTTCACTCTGATAAACTGAAAGATAACAATCTCAGCAAAAACTTCTCAGCTGTGTAATAAATTCCATTTTTTAAATTAAATGCTTAAGGCTGCATTTTACTCTCTTATTACCAAAATAGGATGAAGTTAAATCCTGACCCAGAGCCCACTGAAATCTGTGATTACTTCTAGTGGCTACAAAGGTCTTTGAAAGACTCTTACATGACGATTTGTTGCATCAAGCTTTAGACGCTTAACTGAAGCTCTTGAACTTGGAGTGTACTTAACCTGTGCTCCCCCATAGATAATGGTATGGTTGGTTTCAGCAGGCAATTGATGTCCTGCCTTGCCTTCTGGACATACCTGTCTCTGTTTGTTGACAACTCCCCTCAGTGATTATGCTCTTTAGGTCCCTGAAGTTAGGTGGGGTGGATGTGAAACAATGGTGTGAAGTACCCAGACTGGTAGCGCTAGATATTAGTAGGGTTCTGCTTCAGAGTAGTTAGACGTTTAACCTATAAAGGTTTTTAAAGCAATGAAGCTTCTGTTAATGTGGACACTGCAAACTAGGTTTGGTGTAGGTGTGGATGTTACAGGCTTCCTCATTTCTTCTTGCCTACAGGTTTGATTCAACATTCGCAATAAAGTTGTTGGGAATTCTCTCCATCCACTTGCATTTCTTGGTTTAGATCCTTTCTTTTAAAACCTACATCCCCAAAAATACGCACAAGTTTTGTGATTATCTTGAGGGGGTAACAGAATCAGGTTGTCTTAATACTTTAACTTCCCCTTTTTTTTTTTTCTTGGCACCTGAATACAGAGTTTCTGTGATAAATCTGTGCAGGCTTTTCAGTACCATACCATTACTTTTCTCCAGCAGCTAGCAAAGAGCAATGTCTCACGCCAACCAGAAACATTGGATCTCAACGGCTGGGGAAAATCAGTCTTGAACACCTCATATTTGTGCTGCCTTTTGAGCCTCAAATACCTTCTGCTCTGGAGGTGGTAAGCAAAGGCTGCATTACAGCTTCCCTGCAGTTTTGATAAACCTTTACGTTTTCTTTCCTATGTTTCAAGGTTAGAAAAAATTAGCTCTGAAGTATAAATCAAAGTATTAAGCTCAGAGCCTTAGGAAAGAAAGACGCTATAAAAAACCAAAGCTGTATGAAATGAAGGATTGTAAGAGTCTCAGAGGTCTGTCTTTACTGCTATAAAACCTCCTTTACTCCTGTGACTCCTGCATGGACTCTCTACTCCTTTGTTCTTCCTCATTGCTTCAATGCTTCATATCTTTCCTTAAGTCTCTCCCCCTCAGACTTGGGCTCAATTCGTCATTGTCCTTGCATTGTCTTCACAGCAATGATTTCTCATTTTGATTTATTTAGTACTTTGCAAACCTTTGCATTAGAACAAATAGCGAAGTAACTGCAAGGTGATGATAAATTGGGTTAGTTTTCTTCAGGGGGCTGATTCTTATCTCAGTAAACTGTCACTGCTTCATGGCAATGAATGATGTCATTGCTGTCTTCCATATTCCAAATCTGCATGCTGCAGAGCTTAAGGGATGCTAGATGAAGTAATTTCACTAGAAAACAGCTCTGTGCTTTGCATGAACTCAGATCTGTTATAGGCCCGGTTCCAGAGCATGGAGGAATCCTTATCAAGCCTTTAGGAGAAATATGAAGTAATTTTGTGCTATGAAGATACTGCAAGCGCCTCTTCTGGAACCTACAATCTGGGGTATGTATGTTCCTAAAATGAAACAGAAACAGCCAGTGGTGCCAGCAGTAAAATAATAATGTGATTTCACATCCTAGATAAGCCCTGTGGTAAATTGCTATCATTTATGTAAATCTCATCAGCATATGCTCCAAGGCCCCAAAATAGAATCCATGAGGTTGTTGGGTCTCTGTGCATGTTCGGAGGGTGCTCACTGTAAACGCTCTGCTCTCTGTGTTGTGGGTGAGATTTAATGGCTGAGTGTCTGTGGTAGTAATGACTGAATTATTTCTGCTCCAGCACCTTATTTTATGACTTTCCAGTTGGATAGCTCCAGTACTAGTGGGGTGCAATATATCAAGCACATCGGGAATCTCCTGTGTTACTGCTTCAGACCTACTGAAGCCATATATCTCTGTTTATTGAACTTTCCAGTTGAGACCTCAGAGTTAAGAGTATTAAGACTGTTAAGGTGCTGCATGATGTAAATAGCTCCATAAGCTACAGAAGACACAAGATTAAATTGCTAATAAAAGAGCAACGTCCCCTTCTGGTATTGAAGAGGCTCACTTCTTGAGCCCACAACGTTGTGCTGATCCCCAGAACTGTGTCATTAATTAAATGCACAGAGCCTGATGCCTCTGGCACTCTGGTACTTTGTGATCTCAATTTCAGCAAGGGATGATTCTGCAAGTGAAGATTTTTAACTAGTCTTCTCTTCTTATTAACATGATTAAGTGGATGTCTTCAGGACTACAGTAAAACACATGGGTTGTGTTTTCTTTTGATTCCACTGTGACTTGTCATGGCATAAGGCACTAGGAAGCATGGGTTAGGTGGAGAGACTAAAACCAGCTAGTTGAGCCTGAGGCAGTCCCTGAGTGATTAAAATAACAATCTCATCTAAAAAGCTCATTTTTGTTAAAACATTTGATTAAACAAACTTAGAACATTCAGCCTCTGCACATGAAATCAGATAAATAATAGGCATCTTAAAGATGTATTCCAAGAATTTTCACTTATGATTTGCATTCTAAGAGGAAACAGAACAACATTTTAGACATATATAGAAAAAAATCTGCAGCACTGCACTCCAGTGATGGGGGCATGGATTTCCTACATGGTAGCCTGGTTTCTAGTCATGGCTTTGTCACAAGGTTTGTTGTGTAATTCTGGCCAATTATTTTCCGCTGTCTTGTCTGCGCAAGATCTTGCGGGCAATGTGTAGAGTCAGTTAAGCTTGGCACTGGATGACTCCATCTCCTCTGTGGATGCCAGAGGCTGTGTAAAGCAGGGAGTGGAGCGGGGGGAGAGAGGAAGAGAAAAGTACCAGTTAGAAAAGGAAACCAGGACCATGTCACAAGAAAAAAGAGGGAGGGGCAGAAAAAAAATTCCCTAAACTTACAGTCACTCTCAAAGTCATCCACAAGGGTGAGATTTATCTTTGTGCTGGTGTTAACCTTAAGCCACAGGCACTGTTTAAGGCTTCAGTACAGAGTTTACAAGAAAATGGAGATTACAAGTAGTATTGCAATCTGGTGATGGTTCATTGGTCCAAACTTTCAGAGCCACTGATTTATGTAACCAAATCTGGCTTCCTACAACAGGTTGAGTGCCATCATGGCATGACTGGTGCTCACATAACAATTGCAATGTCCTTTGCATTTGATTTGTAACTATATTGATTACCACTTCCTCCTTCACCTTCTTTAGTCAGTGGTCTAAGTAGTCGTTGGTCTTAGTAGTCCCTTGGGCCTTCCTGTTCAGGTACGTTGAGTCCATGGGAATACGGTTACCTTCTTCACCTTTAGAGGCAGACGGTATGGCACACTGCTGTTAAACATGTTCATTGTCACTAGTGTTGCCTTACACTTTTAACTCATCATGGATATTTAATATTTTGTGATGTGACAATCTCATGTGAAATGTGTTTGCAGCACTAATACTTCATGACTTATTTTTGGCATTGAGAGGCTATGTGACAATTTCACCTGTGATTTCCACTTGGGGCAACTACCAACAGGGGCATTTTATCTTTATTTGGTCTTTCACCAAAAACAAAACTTGCATTTGATGCAAAATTTTAAGATTTAATTATGTGCTATAACACTCCCAGATGAAGGTAAAATAACTTATTTGTAGCAGGACAGGACAAAAAAAGCAGAGAAATTACTCCAAAGGACTAGTTTCCTAGCAGTTTCTTTTCCAGAGTGTTTCCTGTAAGAGATAGTTTCCTTGATAAAGTGACATTCTGAGTTGCTAAAGCACAGATAGTGAATTCTTAGGTAGTTACTTTATACCAGGTGAAGATCTGGTGTCTCACTGGCAATGAATGTCAAGAACCTATCTGGGAAAGATAGTTTTTAAAATCCCATGTAAAAACAGTGAGACTGCAGAGGTTGCACAGGTAGTTTAAATAGGAGAAACAAGTAATCCCATCTGTCAGGAGGCTGAGCATGTACCGTTCATCAGAACATTTTATCTACTCCAAGAGATTGGAGTTGCACATTCTCAAGCATCTCACATCTTAAGGTCAGAAGATGACAAATGCAGTTTTTATTTTTCAGAAAGTTCTGGTTTATGAACTAACCTTTTTCTTTTCCTGGCCTGCTGCACTGTTACCAGGAAGCATGTCAGTGGAGGTTTCCTTCATTGTATGTGAACCTTTTACCTCCCTTCCCTACTGCTAACTGTTGAGGCTACAGCACCAATTGCAATTCATGCACACATCATGTATGTCTTGATGGCTGTAGTTGCACAGGCTTTCAGCAGAGATGTGCAAAGCACTACTGTAGCTGTTGCTCAAATCCAAAACAAACCTACAAACTAACAAACAGAACAGTGAACCGTAAGAAATATGACTATTTTCTATCTGACATGGTAATGTAATAGCCAATGTAAATCTAATTTTATAACTAGCAGACCTGAGAATGCAAAAAAAAAAAAAAAGGCAGGGGGGTGGATGGTGGGGAGGAAGTCCTGTCCTGCAAGTCCTGTCCCAAGGAAAGCTTGAGAAAGTGAGGTATAAATAAAGACATGACTTGTAACAAATAGTCTGTGCATGTTCAGTGCCCTGACCCCCCACAGGTCTGGAGGCAGCGCTACATACAGCGCAGGTACCGATTGAGTTGCTCATTCCTCTCAAAGTTTTCTGCTCTCCCAAAATCCTGATGGGTTTGTGACTGCTCCTGTTACATCAGAACACTTAGATGAGCTTCTCTCAGCTGCTGTTTTCATATACAGTGTAATTAAACATCTCTTCTATTTGTGAAATGACTGTACTAAAGAAGAAACAAGAGTGTCTTTTTATAAAATCTTCATTTGATGTTGACTGTCAATCCATCTCGTAAAAATATTACCCTTTACATCCAGTGCTGTGGCTGTAGCAGATGCTGCAAACCAAGAGCCCTCCTTGTACAGGTGTTCCCTGAAAGGGGTCCGATAGTTGGTCCCATTACTCGTGCTGGAGGGCAATCACTCCCAAGCAGTCTTCACTGATGTCAGTCTACCACAGTATGAACTTTTAAAAGTATATTATCAAGGGGTTGAAATCCAGTGTCTTACTGTGTATTTCAAGAGTGAAGTGCCATTAAGGGGGGGAATTGTTATGAAGAGAAAGGCTATAAAGTAACTCATAAATACTGTGGTTTTTTTGAAATCTTCTGTAAGCAATAAAAGAGTCTAATTCTAATAAGCGCAGTAATACAAAAACTTGCTTGATAGGTACAGAGAAGCCCTCAGCTTTGTACCAGATGGACTGTACTAGGATCAAAGTGCCATGTGGGTGTGGTACTAAGTTAATTTAGGAGCTACCCCCAGTGTTTTGTAGACTTCGCTCAGGTGGGTCCTTTCTCAGACAGGTGGTCTCACTAGAGTCAGTCTGCTGGAATCCATGGATCTCATTTCCATGAATTTCCCAGCACCTGTGATCACTAAGGCAAGTGCTGATCTCCTGCCAGAATCATGTCAACAATTGGTAAAGCACTGAGCTGCTCTAGAAGTGCAGGGTCAGGACTGAAATATCTAATTTTGGGACTGCTCCTCTCTGTGTCTGTTGGTCTTGCATCCTCCAGACTTCCAAGGTTAACGTAGTCTTGTCCTAGCCTCCTGAAGATACTTAATTGGGGCAATTTACTAACACCAAATTTTCTTCACAGGTGTAAGAACTTAAATCTCTGTCATCTAAAGGAGTTATTTGTAGTATCCCAATCCAGATTATTTGCATGCCTTTGCATATCCAAATACTGGTATGAGGCTGATATTGTGAGAGGAACACAAAATTAGCTGCATATTATCACAGTTAAATATGTATGATAACCTGGAAACATCTACAGTCTGTATTTCATTCTGTTTTCTTCTTAAAACTCCTCTGATTCTAAATCTGGTCACCTCTAGTGTTGACATATCACTTGTGGAGATGTGTACTCAGGTTTGGTGCAGAAGGTCCAGAGCAGGCTGTAGGGATGGTACTGATAAATGATTCACATTGCGGCAGTGGTACTGCTGAAGCAGACGCTCAAGGATGGAGATGCAAGGCTTAGCACTCTAGGAATGATGGGAGAAATGCCTTTAATCCCAGGAAGAATTGGAAAGAAAATCCTAGGAGCTTGGAAAGAAAAATATAAAGATCTCAAAATATTCAGTACAGCTAGAGCAGATCTATCCATGCATTAATAATCAAACATAGCAGAATTCTGTGCAAGTCTTCCACTCAAAGATATTTAAAAGAAGTGTTGGGAATAACCACAGGCAGCAATGCGCATGCTTTGGGACATTTACCCAATGAAATGTGAAAGGAGAATAGGAGCTGGGAATTTTTTAGAGCTGAGTGTCTTGGAAAATATACTATTCCTCAGTGGGTGGTATTTTTCCCCTGGCCAGATAATTGCACAAACTGTGAATGCACCAGCTTGTTGGGCAATAGAGAGGCTAATAATACAAAGAAGCAGTCAATGGTACCACTACTCAGAAAACTACCTATTGCAAGATTTATCACACTAAACAATTTATCAGAAATTTGAGTTCATGAGAGACTGCTATGTAGACAGAAAACAGAAGACAGCAGTTTCTTTTCTTTTTATACTGCTTCTGACACCTATCTTCCTATCAGAAAGCCTGGGAACTCCAAAACTCCAGTTTGCTCAAGATCAAGAGGCAACCTTGCACCGCTGTGCACGTTGCAAGGAGCTCAAAGAATTCTTCTTGTGAGCTGCTTTTGTTCACATAGACTAAGTGGATGTTCTGTTTTTCATCTGACTTTTACAAGTAAGCCAGAAGAAAATACCCTCTCTGTTTGAAAGATTTGGTATCAGAGCTGCTGTGGGAGAAGTGCTGTTTAGAATTGCCTCACTGGATTTTAATCATGCTTTATTTCATTTTAGTATTGTTATGGCTAAAGAGAGAAATGTTGTATTTGGCCATGGTCACTTTTTCTTACAGTATCACCTCATCAGCTATGTCTTGCTTGCTTGTGCAGTCACCAGCTAGACAGGAGTGATGGGTGTAGACTTTTCCTGAGCAGCATGAGAACATTGCGGTAATGAAGCACTTTTAAAGTCATAGTGAAGTGGTAAATTCAGCATGCCCCAGCTCCACTTAATTTTCCACTGCATTAACATTAGCAAGCTAGTATCGGGTTTCATTGATTAAGAATATAAGTAGAGTATTTTTTTGTTTTGTTTATAAATCTTATCGATGTTGCCATTTTTTCTGTATTCCACTGTTGTGGGGGAAAAAGGTGCCCTCATGAGCAATAAGGAAATCTGGTTCCCCTAGTCACACTTGAGAGACAGTTCTGACGTGCCAGGAGGATGGACAGGAAGAACAGAGGTCTTTCTTTTCTGTAACTTCTTGACTTTTTAAAGCAAACATGTGATTTGGTACATACTGAAGTAGGCATGTAGTTAAATCCTGAAGTTGCTATTGCTGTCCATTTGACTATGAAGAGAACTAAGAGAGTGACTAGATACCTAAAATTGTTTGAGAAGATGCCCCTTTTTTCTACCTGATATGACAAGGGGGATTTATTAAAGATACATGGTCAGTCTGGGAACCAGACAAATGAGTTCTCATTAGTTGCAGAACTACACAATAATTGGAGCTGGAGGGACCTCCAGAGGTCTCTAGTACACACACATGCTTCTGCTTGAAACAGAACTAACTTCTTTAGATCAGATTGCTCAAGGCCCTGTGGCCTTTCAATGGACTCTCTCTAGTTTGTCAAGGACTCTCTTATTCTAGAGGACCCAAAACTGGATACAGGTTTGTAGATGTGGCCTCACAAGTGCTATGCAGAATGAAATAATGACTTCCCTTGACCTGCTGACTATGTTCTTGCTGATGACCAGATTGTGGTTGGCCATCATTATGTTCCCTGTGGGCACACTGCTGACTCGCATTCAAATTATTTAACCAATTTGTGTTTCTGAAATGCTGTCTGATCTGGTATTTGAAATCATGTCCCATTTGTTTGTCTTTTGTCTTGGTGTACGTGTGATATTTCTGCAAGCCTTCTCTTAGGAATATTCTGCTGTCAGGTAGCCCAGGTGGGAACTTGAGACAGGGACTCGGGTGCTATAACTCCACTCTTGGTAGTGAGCTCCAGTGGAGGAGCTCGCTTGTTCTGCTACTTTTCTTTCTTCTAGAGTAGCTGAAAATCTTACCATCTCCTCCACTTCATCTATGTCTTCCAGGGATTTAAAATCTGGGAGTCCAAAATGAATGAAAGTTAAGAGACTCAGTACTCCTAGTGATGTGCTTTACTTCACTGTGGAATATTGTTTTCTGATACTTCATTAATTTCAGCCCCAAGAAACACATACAGATATATTTGCTTTTACGTGAAACTCTCTTCACTTCCTCTGAAACTGTTGCTTTGGTAAATAATAATGATAACACTTTATCTAATCTTAGTGCCTCTTCTGTAATATGGAGAACTGGGGGCTGCATTGGCAGATACTTTTATCGTAAGAAAGGAGGATGTGTGCTGTACTGTGTGTTGCTTGGTTTGCTTTTAAAATGGGAATATCCCCAACTGTCCACTCTCCTATCACACTGCAATACAGACAGCATCATGACATTCCTGGTCTCAATACACTGCATCTCTCAATGTTACGTAAATTTAATCTTGTAAGACTAAATCTCTTAAAATCTCCTTAGCCAGTTGTGGAGTCCTATATTCTTTGGAAGGTGAACTTTATCAGGGCGATACAATCCACAAAAAGTGTGGTCCTAATTCCCAGAGATACAAGTTATAACTGGAATGTCAGCTTCTCATTAGATTAGCTCAGTTCAAAAGCGAGATGGGGAAAGGGCATGTCTCAGGAAGTCCAAGACTGCCTTTACTTGTGCAGTGTCTGTTAAATATTACAGATGTAGGTGGTACATCTTCAAAGGAAGAGTGACTCCGGTTTTGTGAAGACAAGGCAATTTGAGTACAAAGAAATAAAAAGTGAACAGTAGGCCACTCCAAAGATAACAAAGCGATATACTGTTTCATCCAAAATGTATGATCTCCAAAGAGATGAAAAAAATTATTCCCTAATAAAAGTTGTTTGCACTGTCAGCTACCCTGTCTAGCTTCTATGCAGCTAAATTTCAAATCAAATGAAATTGTAGGGCAACATACAGATGGATGACAGGATCTGGAAGATTAAATTAATATCTGATAACCTGATTATCTTTTCTGCAGCCGTTTCTCATGAAAATAAGTTTCCCACGTCTCTGTATTAGCCAAGGTGAAGACTAGTTCTGATGCACTTTTGAGCAACCTTGATCTTGGTTTTATTCACAAACAAATGTCTGCTTCGTACAGTTTGGCCCATCACGTGTCCCTTCCTCAGGAAAGCTACTGCATGTTTCTCCCTTTAGACTAAGGGAAACAAAGGTAATCATGTGTCATTGAGTCAAGTTGCCCGAGATGTACCTGATGCCTGTCTGCATGATGTGAGGGTGTAGCTGTAGTGATAATACTTTGATCTTTCTGAAGAATGGCTTACATGGAGCCACTGTACTCTTCAGTGTCATCTTTAAATAATAAACCTAGATGGTTTCAGCAAAAGAACAAACTGAAACATTGTCTTTTATTTTCAGGTTAGAATGGAATTGATTCTCAAGCGAAGGATTCAACCTGCACATTAAAATCAGTTTACAGCACAGATCAATAAATTTAGCGCACCACGGCAGTGATAACCGTCAAACTGCTATTCTCAGAAGTTAAATGACCATCTTATTTCAGTTCTTGTGGCCAGATTGGCAACACATCAGCGGCCATGTGCTGACTGTGCACGTTTTCCCCTAATTTTTCTAACATGGGACTGAGTATTATCATGTCAGTGCTTTATAAATGATCCTGTTTACACTGTGTTGGGGTCTGTAAAGGTGATCTCAGTGCTGTTCAGTAAATAATTTTAGCTTCTCCTAGAGACAGTAAAACAATGAGGGAAAGAACTTTCCCTCTTCAGAAAGTGAACAGAAAACACTTTTCAACTTGTTTAATGCTTTCAAGAAAGGTTTAGAAGTTGTCATGACTTTTTGCTGGTCCTAGATTTTCACCTTAAGGAAATAAAATTATTTAATCTTTTATTTATTTTCAAGGATTGTTCCCTGTAAACAATGAGTAACAGAGAATCTCAATTTATCCTTCTACCCCAAAATGAGGACAGCAGGAAAAACTTGGAAATACTTGGCTATGAAGAATTTTGGGTATGTGGACAGTTAGTACATTTGCTGGATGAGAGCTCTATCTATCATTTAACGAATAAAGAATATCACTCCACTGTCTAGATACTTTCCTCTGAGACCTCAGCCTTCCAGTACTTAAAGGGGGCTTATAAGAAAGATGGGGACAGGCTTTTTAGCAGGGCCTGTAGCGTTACAACAAGGGGTAACAGTTTTAAACTAAAAGAGGGTAGATTTAGACGAGATAGAAGGAGGAAATTTTTCACGATGAGGGTGGTGAAACCTGGGCCTGGGTTGCCCAGAGGGGTGGCAGATGCCCCATCCCTGGAAACATTCCGGGTCAAGTTGGATGGGGCTCTGAGCAACCTGATCGAGTTGAAGATGTCCCTGCTCACTGCAGGGGGGTTGGACTAGATGACCTTGAGAGGTCCCTTCCAACCCAAAGATTCTATGATTTTAAAGCTAATGAATTTTCATGTAAGTAGCAGCTGGGGCTGTAAGAGTAGGGCAGGTGGGTGTATCACAGCTATTACCTTGCCCATGGCCATTGATTGAGTTGGAGGTTAGAAGAGTTAAGGGTAAAGATACTGCACTAAACAGCTGATTGCATTAGTGCAGGGATGAAGGGGGAATGTGTAACAAGAACCGAACACTGATATTAGCAAATTGGAATCCCATTCCTGCATTAGTCCTTTTCCATTTGCTGGAGTGTTGGATTTAGCCAACACATATAGCTTAGGATTCTGTCAGAAAGGTACTGTGGGCAATCCTTGAGGAAGGAGGATAATTTAGGTTCTAGAATGATGGATGATTTCTTTTGCTTTTCTGTATGATCTGAAAAAAAATTGTTCCTGATATCTTACCTTTACTAATCTGGGGAATATAAGCACTAATGCACCTTGAACTCTGCATAATTACAGTATTACACCTGCTGCTGCTATTGGAGTTGGGATGGGCTTGCTGCACAAACATTTGCTGTGCCTTTCACTTCATCTTCTGGATCTATAATACTTTGAGGCTTTCTAACACAAGTCAAATCATTGAAGCTGAAGGGAGCAGCTCTGTTTCCTGCAGAAACTAAAAAATTCTGATTTTGGCAGAATTGCCTATGGCAGTTGTTTTCAGAAGCAGTGGAGAAAGTTATAAAGCTGATTGCATGGTTGTTCTTTTCAAAAAATCTTATGATAAATAAAAAGAACATGCCATTTTATCGAGCCAGGATTTTCCAAATCCCACTGGGAGCAGTTAGAGACAAAAATCCCAATCAAACAAACAACAACTCCTACAAAAACCACAGGCATTTAATCCATACTTTATTATTGTTATTTTTTTACATCTAGTATTTCTGAAGTATCAGACTCTTGTCTCGCTTTCTGCAATAAGATCTGACAGGACTGTAGTATCCTCATTTTTAACCTGAATGAGAAGGTTATATCTAGGTAAAAATCTAAAAATGTGGTTTGTAAATGTTCTGAGTAAACAAAATACAACAATTGGAGATGAGTGTCATCAACCATCTATAAAAGCAGATGGAATTTCTATTAGGCATTTGATGTGTCTAGTAACATTTAATTTGATGGTATACCTCTGGGTAGAAATTCAAATTATGAAATCTTAAATTCAGATGATCATGCAAAGCCATAGTGTTGCCAGCCACCATCTGATGAGCAATAATTGCAGGTCTTTGAATTTTTGAAAGAAGTCAAAAGCTTTTACATTTGTCTAGAAGGCAGAAAAGCAGTGGGAGCTCCGCTCTTAAAGGCCTCGAGACCTTTTAACATCAGCTCAAGCCTCTGCATTCTTAACATAATCATGCCAAAAAAAGCCTGTGCTCAACTTTTTTTTAAATTGGGAATTCCAAAATCAACATTATTCACATTTATCTTCATAAGAAAAACATATGGCAAAGACTGCCCAGACCTGCCTGCTGAAAATGGTGGCAACAGACTGTGTGGGGAAGGAAGTTGGTTTCTGGGTGTTAGCTCCCTGCAGGAGATGCAGATCTTCAGGTGCTTTGAGCAGGGTTAGGGAAAAAAGAGTGCCATTCCACCCCTTGCAGGGAGCGCAGCCTTACTTATTTAATTAGGCCATATACTTTAATAGGTGATTATAGCAAAGCATCCAACTGGCACTCACAAATTAAGCACTGTATATAATATAGGTGCCATGACATGCAGAAGTGTATTAGGCGTAGCATACCTGATACTTGTTGGTTCTTTCTAACTTGCAATAATGGGGGGCTGTGGAGAACATAGCACTTTCAAATTACTGAATAAAATGTACAGCACAGGCAAATGAAGTTCTGAGAACCTTTCACTGTATCCCTTTTTTTTTTGGACGCCAGTGACGTAAGCTATGTGCAATAACTATTTTCTGCTCTAAGCTTAGGAGTTAGGCAGTTTGGCTGTTACAATGCGGTAAGTAAATGTACCAGCCAGTTAGGTAAATGTGGTGCTAAGAACCTGTTTTTTATTCTCGAGTTGCATGCATGCGGAGCCGTGCACGTCAAATCTAGACTTTGGTTTCACAAGATAACAAATCACGTGTGAGTGACCTTGAAAGTAGAGCTGGTGTAGGTGTCTACATAATGTGGTGTCTATCGTGAGGATCCAGATTACCATGAAATCTCAGCAAAGGACCACACAAAATGGGTTTTAGTGTTTTCAATCAGAGGATTTTAGATTTAATTTAAGGGAAATGCTGTTAATTTCAGGTGGAAGGTTGTACTAGGATTGACGCGGAATTGTTTTAGTTTCCTCATGTTCCCATGCTCAGCTTCAGCTGTTGAGAAGCTGCCCTGTGTCCAGGCAATCCTCCCATCCCCACGGGCAGGGCAGGGGCAGTGGCCTGGGACTGGGCACCTGTATGAAGAGTAAGGATGGGAAATTTGTCTGCAAATGGTGTCATTAAGAGAAAGAACAACACTGAGGAGATGTTGCAGGGAAGGATGATGACAGTAACATTGCCTGGGTTGCTGGTGGATTCTGTAGGCAGAGACCCACCACAATGTGCACAGTCAATGCTGGAAGCACGAGAGCAGTCAGAGGAGTGATCAGGCTGGCACTTAAAATCAGTATTTTCCTTTTAATATTTGATGAGATATAATGCTAGTGAGAGCTCTTCACAAACCTTGTAGGGTAATATAGTTGAAACTGGAGAATAGATGGAGAATATTTGCTATTTTATAATTTCCTTTTCAATATGATGCCAGTGTGAGAACACAGCAGGTAATGGGCTGCCTCTTCTTGCTCACTCCTAGCTGCAGGGCAGTCGTAGGCAATGGGACAGCTTCCAGGAAGGGGGAAGGAAGAAGCCTCACTTCTGCAGCTTCAGCTCTCAAAGTGCTTGTTCAGAAACCGGACTACAGATATTTGCCAAAAAGAGAAGTTAATTTTTGCGAAGCTTCCTGTGATGTGGAAAACGGAGCCAGGAAAGCTGGCTCAGTGTCAGCAAATCATGCACAGCATTTGGTTGGATGCAGCACAGAGATGCTGAGGTGACAGTTGCTTTGCAGATTGACTGCACTAATATGTTTTGGAAGACGTATGTGCAATGTAAAGTGAATTTGAACCTCACATAAGCCAAAGTTTACAGAAGTGTCTGCAACTCTGCAAAATGAGCAGTGCTAAAACTAGAGAAATAGGGAATATGTTTATGGAAGTGAAAAAAATGTGGAAAAAGGTAGAACAGCAATATTTATTTACTTGCACTTCATAAAATTGACCGCTCTGTACCTGGGTTTTCTGTTCCTTACACATCCTCTGCTTCCATTTAAATATTGACATCCAGGTGAACTTGTGGCTTAGTTGTGGAGTAACTATTGTGAGTACCATGGGACTTCAGCTGCTCAATAGATTGTTGTTATAAAACTTTAAATGGTAAATCACTGCAATAATAAAGACTCTGTAAAAAGCAATATAATAAGCACAGCTTTCAATTATTTACCATACTACTAGAAAATCTTTCAAAATGTCACTGGAAGTAGCTATAAAAGTTTGTGGTACTAATTTAATGATGTGATAAAATCTGTTATATGTATTTTGGGTTGAGGAGGAAGAATTGAATATGGACATTTTATGCAGGATATTTTTTAATGTCTGCTGGTCTTGGACCTGTAAATCTTGTACTGAATTATGAAAATCAGGACTTCAGCACAGTATTAACATTTATACTTTATGTGGCAAAGGCAATATTGTAGATGCTGCATTACTGGGAATATGGAGTTAGGCTTTCACTGCCAAAGAAACCTGCTGCATCTTAAGTAGAAAGATATAATCTTGAAAGTTAGAACTAGTTCCTGGGCTTGATTATATCTATTTACATTAGAGAGAGGTGGTTGCCATGGGGGTGAGGCCAATGACTTGGTAATGACATTGGACTTTCATCCAATGACTCAGAACTGAGTAAACATGTCGTAGTGACTACAAATTATCTCCTCCTGTCTTCCAGACCCCACTATGGCTTTCTGAGAAAGGAGTTACAACCTAGTGCAAACCTAAAAAGACAGCTACTGGTTCCAGCATCTCTTTGTACCAGTGGCTCCTTAGCTAGAACCTGGGCATCATGGTCTCCTGGGTTCCCTTGGGAGCCCTGGATTTGAGGGAGCTACAAGGTATGCAGAGCTCAGAGACATCTTGTTTTGCTGCTTCTGTCATGTACAAATGTGGGGAGGACCGAGTAGTTGTTAACATACCAGTTTTGGCCACAGACCTGGACTGCGGTGGCTTTCCCAGCAGTTGAAGTTTTTTCAGAGCTGATTTGCAATGTGACTGTAGTGCAAAGGGAGTTACAGAGATTCTTCCCTGAATGCAAAATTTTGTAATTATTTCATAATCACATAAAAATCTGTTCTGAGATGTGTTCAGTAGTGTCCAAGGATTTATTGTCTTGTGAAATGTTCAGGACATGGAGTGAAGATCTGTCTTTGGGGTTACCAATTAGTGTATTGGTAAGATATGATACAGGATTTCTTCATTCACTTCCAGTTGGTCTGCAACTTGGGTGATACCTTGTAAGATATTGTTACAATACAACTCTGAAAATAACTCATGCTAGCTGTGGCTGTGCCGCAGGATGCCGTGTAACTTAAAGGATAATTAGGGCTAAAATTGCAGTGGAAGATAAGTGTTGCAATAATGTCACCTTGTACTTGTAGAGCAGCTTTCATCTTGGAGGCTTCCAGCTTGGCTTAGAGAACTGTGCTCACAAATAAATGTGACCATTGTTCTGCTGGGATCAGGCAGTCAGGTTTGCTGTTGCAAAACTGTATCTTCTTTCTGTAAATGGAAGATTTCATAGTACTGCTAAGGGGACTAATCTCCATTTTTCTCATGTAAATATTTTATTTAATGAATAACGATACATATTTAAAGCAGACATAATTATTAACCTTCATAATAAAATATCTACATATTTGCTTGCTGTCACAATGATACTTACTTCCTGCTATCTATTTAAAAAAAAAAAAGTAATAAGTGGCAGCATAGTCCACTGACTTCTGGTGAATCTTGTGCTCTGAGTCAGCTGGAAAGGGAATTGTCTCAGCGAATTTTCTCTAAGCTAGATTCCCTTTGTAACTGAGGAAAAAGAAGGCAGTTCTACAGTGCTAGTCGTTTCCTTAGGTAGGCATTTGACACAGATCAGATAATACCGGCAATGTGCCAGCTTCATTCAGTTGGCCATAGAGAGTCAGTAGACAATTGGGTGAGAGAGTCTAAAATGAATTCCACTAGTATAATCCTACTAGACACTTCAAAACATATAGGTATGTATATTGATATATTGAAGACAAATGGGCTACTACTGGGAGTACAAATTCTATGAACACTTCGAATACAGTGCACTTTACTCATGTGAGCAGTTCTGCAAGAGTGAATATACTTCCTTACCACGTTACTTACTTGTCTTTTGTACACATGAGCTTCTTGGCATGGTTTGGTTCCAAACCCATGTTTCACATGGCTCAGGATAGAAGGCAGAAGCATTTCGTAACACCAGGATTCATTTGTTGAGAATAGGAACAGATACTCAAGAGCTATAGCCCACTTTTGGTTTTGGTAATGGAAGGCCTCTCTTATTTTCATAAACTGATGGTGACTGCGACTTAGTCTATGACTCTACAGTTCCCAGATAAATACATCTAAGTATATAAAAAAAAAAAATCTTATACCAATCTTATACCACATTCATTCTTATATGTCAAGGTCAGCCTTTTGTGACACACAAAAATACAATTTTCTTCTCATCTAGTTCCCATACAGAAAATGAGAACAACTACTGGTTGCACTTTACCATGCTACTGTGTCTCGTGGGTGGTAGAAAATATACAGGCAAATCAGATGGTTCTGGACCTTTTAGCCTGAACATTGCACACAGTATGAGAGCTAGAGGCAGGATTTTGTTCCTGACTGTATTTGACATATAGAGCTGGCTGTATAGAAGAGCCAGAACTTACAGAACAGCTACTGCTCCTCACATCATGCCTGTTTCTTGGAAATGTTCCTCTTCAGACTTGTTCTGAGTGACTGAGGAGATGGACTGCAAAGTAGACTTTTATTTCAAACATTGGAAGTGTTTGTCCCTGGTCATTTCAGAGCAGACAACAAATGTAATGGAATTTCAGAGCATGATGCCCATAAAATAGGCAGCAGGGCAGCTGATGAAAGCAAAGCTTTAGGTTGTATATGGGTCTTCGGGTGGTTGTTTCTCAACAACCAGCAGTAAAGGAGCCCTCTCGGCTCCTTGGCAGTCAGCCATTTCATTAGCGGTATTTAAAGGTCTACTAAGCGCAAGATACTGCTTTGAATGCCCTGCTGCCTACATGATGAGTTGTACAATTAATTTCTAATGTATTTATTAGTTAGTTTGCTTGTCTGTCGTGGAAAGGGGAAAATGTTGCTGCTCTTGTCACTGGTGCAAGAGTAGCTGCTTCTTGCTAATTTCTTTGTGTCACTTTGACGTCTTAAGGTGGTGGAACACTTAATGTACAAGATATTTATTTAAAACTTCTACTTTTTTATTTATAGTTCTATGAAGCAAGAAAGAACTGGATTTTCTAGGGCAGGCTAGAGGTACTAAAGCCCTCTGGACTAGTGAGATTTCAGATGGCGTTAATCAAGGTTAACAGTTTTCCTGCTTCTGTGACGCTATCTGAGCTGCATTTGTCAGTATAGCTCCACTGAAGTCCTGAAAGCCTGTTGTTTTGCACTAAGAAGTCCAAGATGTTCCACCAAGTTACATTTTGGTTACACTGAAATCAGGGTGAAGGTGCAATACCTGCAATACCAAATTGCAAATTTTAGAAGAGCTGTTACAGTATTGGTAATAAGTCCTACTTGACTTAAAGCAATTGCTTTTAAATAACCCTTTGTTCTGTTTAGAAATAAACTTGATTTTTGCCATATTTTTTTTTGCCAAATTTTGCTCAGAAATATCAAAACAATAAACGCCATCCGCTCAAATACCTCTTGGATGAGCTACGTATTGACAAGTGTACCCAAATGGTATCAAGAAACAAAATGTTTCAGTTTCTACTTTTAATAGTGAGCGCTTTTGGAGAAAGATCTAAAAGGGCTTAAAGGAGACCTCTTAATTTTAAAGGTTGCAAACATGTCTGAATGCATACAGAATTATTGGCATATAGACACTCCCCATCTTCCCCCTTTTTCCTACACCTTGGTTGTAGCTTTTTATTTACATTACCCAATAATGTGCCTGCACAAAGCTGGGCAATGGGTTTTCATGTAGCACCAGCCTCAGAGTAAAGCGTGCTCCGTTCAGTGCTAACAGCAGGGTGGTGGGCAGGGTGCCTGACTGGGTCCCAAGGAAAGTGATGTACTCACTATGGGAAAAGCCTCACGGGCGACCCATTTGCTGCGCTGCAGAGGATGCCCAGGACGGGACATTCTTCTGGAGACCACGTTGCTTTTCTTTTTCTGGTTGGCCACTGGCAAGTTTTCCCTTTTGTTTTTGTTTTTCCCCAAAGTAACTTTTACTGATAGAGTTGATGTATGCTATGAGTTATAGACTGTGCAAATACATCTTTGTGCATGTCAACCTGTCTTAGCATCCTTCATGCAAAACATATTACTGAATAGTTCACATCATCAAGAACTGGTGTGTAAGGCTTTATACACAGCAATAAATGTCAGCCATAGCTTTCAATCCTCCTTCTTCAGCTCTTTTGACATTATTACTTGTCAAGAGTTAGAGAATCAGTTTTATTATTCAGTAAGCCCCAATTTAAACTAGGCCTTTGTTCTACTTCTATGCATTTCTGTAAGCTAAACAAAACCTCCACTGAAGGTGGAACAAGATTCTAGGGAAGCAATTGCCAAACCAAAATACAAAGGCTTCCCCTGAGTGGCATCATGAAAATTTGAAGGGGTTTTCATGTTGGAAAATCTGTGGTGCAATTGTCATTTGCAATAAATAATAATAACCTCCTTTATTCATCACAAGCAAGAATGGATTTGCTCATGGCCACAAGTCCTGGTTCGGGAAGTGACCACTTTAATTTATTCATCATGAAGTAAGCAAGATACATACTGTATGAGATGAAATGGTCAAAACAAATCCTTCCCCCCACCCAATAGAAATATGTGTGATACCGTATTGCAGGAAGAATATGTACACACATTGCAGGAACAATAGATCCATAGCTTTAGAGTCCAGATGGCTTAAGATGTTATTTTAAACTGCTTAATTAACTGAGTTTCCCATTTAAATAAATGCTAGAGAGGGCAACACCAATATTATATACACTTCTCTCTCTTTCATTTCTCTATTACCTAACCAGAGGTTTAAATAGTGTAGCTATTACAGATAACAAAGCCTAAGTTTTATAATAAGACTGTAGCAAGTACTTTGTTATACAGCAGGGGACTACAGCAAATCAGTCATGCAAAAAAGGTCTTTGAAGGTGAAAATACAATGGAGTTGTTTTCACTTTTCATCTTTAACCTTGGCAGGAGCTGTTGGCTTTAGAATCTTCTGAAGCACCATGGGACAGTCCTCATTAATTCTAGGCCCTAAATTTTCAGAATACTGGGGAAGCAGAATGAAAAAGGAAAACGAACACAAAAGAACACTAAAAGGGATTATAAACAGATCACAGGCCAATTCCATCTTCAGAAGAGCATGTCTAATAATGTGTCTAAAGTGGAAGCTGAATAGGTTGATTAATGAATGTAGAACCATTTCTTAATAAATCTGTGTCTAGATGAGCATTTATTTTAAATGCTCTGGGCTCAATTCTTACTTATATAAAACCAATTTAGGATGCTTTGGTCCTACTGCAGCTCATTATGTTCAATTTAAGTCTTTCTCTTAGGCTTGCTCTAGTCTAAAAGTCTTTCAGTAGGGAATAAAAAGAACTATATTTTAAATGATAAAACATCTGTATTTCTGACGTGCACTCTGTCAAAATGAAATTGCATGTGTGCCAAAAACAGCTGTGACTTGAAGGATGCTAGTAGAAAAAGCGAAGCATTAGGAAAACTTGTTCCTCCTTTCAGAAGGAAGTGGTTGGGAATGATAGCCGTTCATGAGCTTTGCCTGTGCCTGTTCATACGTTGGTTTGAGCTCTGTTTAGATGATATTGTGGTTCAGAATGTAGGCTGGAATGTAAGTAGAGCTAGCTTTGTACTGAATGGTCTGGTATATATAGTGTAGAGGAATTTTTCTGTCAGAAAGGGTATAAATCAGGTGAGGACCATGTCTTCTCACCAGTGTATTCCCATTTGGGGCTGGAATCTCACCAGCTCTTAACTCTTCTGTGCTGATTTGAGTGAAAAGAACAGGAGGAAACAAGTGAGGAGGAGAGCAAATGTATGGCTGTATTATAGGACAAAGGAGTACTTGCAACACTATTGATTCTATTCAAGAGGGAGAAAGGTTAATATTCCCTTAGCTCTTTCTGTGTAGACTCACAGTACCTAAAGTAAGCCTTTTTCAGGCAGATCAAGGGTAAAGGATGGATATTGAAGTTCAAATGCAATTTCTTACCGTGAATCTGGGAAAGCTTTAAATATACAGTTCTAATTTTGACCTGGCTACTTGTGGAATGCGGTTATTTCTATCTATGTGCTATATTATTCCCAAGAAAATACAAACAATCCAAATAAGTATAACTATACCTCCTCCACTGTAAATTATGCAAAACTGCACATGCCAGCTGGTTCAATGTGTCCAGAAGCTACAGGCTTTCATTTACTCTTATTACAATTGTATACTACTGACTTTCACTCTTCAAATTCTCTTGAAGGTTGAAGATGTGAAATCTGAACACGTGTGAAATCTGAGATGCTGTTGGTAGTAATGTTAAACATACTCTGAAGTAGGACATGTACTATCTATTTTTAGCTGTAATCTTGGTTGAGTGGCAGAGTTAATGCACTGGTTAGAATTTGAATAATACATGAGACTTGTACGGTGAGAACAATAATTTAGCTATAATCTGATGCATGAAGTAATGAGTGGTAATTTTCTCTTGGGATGCGGTAAGTTGCAATGTACCTTAGTAAATAAGTGTAAATGATTTGGCAAGCACATGGTATTCATAATGGACTCATTTAGCCTCTTGTTGAAATCACAAGAATCATGGCAGTGTTACTCTTGTCTCACTGTCTTGCAGAAGATTTGTAGCTGGAAAGAAAAATGAAGCATCCACCAGAAAATAAAATGTGTTGATTTCAGAAAAGTAATTGAGCATATTTATTTCTGTACTTTATGGAAAAATAGTTCTCTAGAGACAAAAACCATTGTGCTTGCAACAGATTCAGGTTTTACTAAAAACTGCTTGATTGCATAAGTTTTTTATTTGTTTTCCCTGGCTATCAAACTTTCCCTCAGCAAAATTAATGCCTTGACAATATTAATTTCTGATGGGTTGTCCTGACAAAAGAAAACTTAAAGCAAAATGTAATTTTACATCGGTATACCTGCAAGATAGGTATTGAAAGGAGAATGGTGACAAACATCCCCTGTTTAACTGGCTAAACTCTAGTCTTGGGGTAAGGGGGTGGGTTCACCCCAAATCTACAATGCTCTTTTTCTGTGGTGATCTCATCTGTGGAATGTGAATGAGGTCTGTGTACCTCAGGTATCCGCTAGTCTTCCAATACCCTAATACTTATGTTTTGTGAAGGAATTAACAGACAAAATTTTTGGGAGGTGTATATCCCTATAGAATTATAAACATAAGCCATACAACTCACAATATTTACATGATGGTTGCTTTGTATAACTCTGGCATAAGCTTCTCTCTAAACCAGAATTTCAAAGAAATTAAGCATGCGTGATGGGTTTACTTTAAAGTGTAATCTGAATTCTTTTGAAACTCTAGTCTCAAATTCTCCATTTCTGGTAAATTCCCGATACGTTCAGAAGTCTTGCTTTTCTGCTCTCTATGCTTCAGGCATCAGTGCAAGGCACTGGTGGAAGTCTCAGCCAGCTCTGAATCCTCCCAAAGAGAGAAAGGAGAGCCTAAAGATTTGTAGAGAAACTAATCTCTACAGTTACGTCAATACATGCAGCTGTTGCTAAAATTCTCCTGAGGTGTAAGCACTGAGCTCAGCTTTTTTCATGGCTCACTTAATGTTGCAACAATTGAGTAAAGGTGAAGTGAAAACATACTTTGCTGGGAGAGGAGAAAACAAGACGCCACTCCGCTCGTCTTAACTTTTGGGCAAGAGAGAAAAAGTCTAGATTTCTTCTAATTTAAAAAAATAAGTGCAACCAGAGTGGTCAATTCAGTCAAGCCTCTTGCTTTTGTCACTATACCGGTGACTGACTTTACACTTGCCACTTCTTTATGGCAGATTGTAAAATATTTTTCTTTTATTATATGCACATTGTTGCTTTCAAACTTGTTATAAGATGATATGTGACAGTGTTAAATCCGAGTTTGACTGAAATATAATTTCAAATCTTTTGATCAAATTAAATAAATAGAAAGATGTTGTTTAAGTAATGTGACACTTTTATTTGATGGCAAAAAAAATCTGTTTTGTATTTGCTTTTTAATGGAATAGCATAAAAGAGGGACAGTTCTAAATTTGTGGTAGAACAGAGTCACAGGAGAAGTTAGAAGTTAATTGCTTCCAGCATCCTGTTAGTGGACGGTCTTTTGTCAGTAGCAAAGGGATAGTGTGATACATGAGGAGCGGCTGAGGGAACTGGGGTTGTTTAGTCTGGAGAAGAGGAGGCTGAGAGGAGACCTTATCGCTCTCTACAACTACCTGAAAGGGGGTTGTGGCGACGAGGGTGTTGGCCTCTTCTCCCAAGTAACCAGCAATAGGACAAGAGGAAATGGCCTCAAGTTGCGCCAGGGGAGGTTTAGATTGGATATTAGGAAAAATTTCTTCACTGAGAGGGTGGTCAGGCATTGGAACAGGCTGCCCAGGGAGGTGGTGGAGTCGCCATCTCTGGGAGTGTTCAAGAAACGTGTGGATGTGGCACTTCAGGACATGGTTTAGGGAACATGGTGGCGCTGGATTAATGGTTGGACTTGATGATCTTGAAGGTCCTTTCCAACCTAGTGTTTCTGTGATTCTGTGATGATAAAGAATAGTAAATACTGAATTTGATTAACTGGCTTGGTTAATGTTCCAGAGCCTGTGGTCTGCGATGTACATGAAGCTGTAATTGTCCTTTCCTTGCTTGTGTTACCCTGTTTTTCTTATTGTTGGCATTTCTACAGTGGTTCTCTATGGCAGTGCCATAAGGGCACTAGGAAGAATTGCAGATCAGAGAAAGCAAGCATGAAATTCAAGCAATGAAGGAAACACTGTCAACTCAGGTTTTATTCATCATCGACATAAACTTGGACTGAAATTTGGTAAAGGCAGGTTTATTTAAAGATCAAGTTCTCTTCCCTTGTAGCAGTAAAAGTGCAAACCAAAGTCTAAGCTGATGTAAAACAAGAGTGTTCCGTTGAAGCCAACGGTGCTAGCTGAGAAGTTATCCCTGATGATGTTTGTGCATATATAGATACGTGTGTGTGT
>NW_010529765.1:0-8297 GCF_000687285.1 Phaethon lepturus
AAATATGCTTTTGCAAAAAGAAACACTGAATCTAATTACTCTAAGAGTGGTTATAATATGAAGCACTAGTATGTGTTAAGTAAATATTTCAACCTTCTATTATATTAGTAACATGCTCCAATCTTGACTTCAAGACAGACTTTTGATCAGAAATGTGACTAAGAAATATGAGCTGAGACACCACAAACTCATGAAATATGTGTTTTGAATATTAGGCAAAAAATTGTTCTGACCAATTTTACTAATAAAATCCTGAAAGCTAGTGGAATTGACTCTTGTATTTCTGTATCTGCACCTTAAATGTAGCTTGGAAAATCTTTGCAGCAATTAATGAAAAACATCTTCAAGAGACATCCTGGTCTCTCTTTGATGCTTTTCATAGCAAGTAATTATTCTGTATGTCTTGCTGTACAACCCTGTTCAAAGTAGAAAGTAAAATCTCCCACAAAGAACAGTGTATTTCCTTCAGCTAGTCATAAATATGACAGAATACGATTAGCAGTGTTTTCCCCAGTCAAAGTTCTTAACAAAATTGCTTTCTAGCCCAGAACACCTGAATACTTTGTCACAAGCAGTAAATTCCAATCTCTCAAGTTCCTTTCCACATCCTGCTGTCGGGCTATATGGACTCCCTGGTGCATGAGGTGACATGATGAAGGAGAGCCTGTGGGATGTGGCTTCTGGTGACAAGCAGCACCATTTTAAGCTCTGGGCCCTGCTAAGCCAGGTGGCTGGTGTTCTGGATTTACTGCATTTTTCTTCCCATGTCTTTGAAGCAGGTCTGTGCAGATGAAAAGTCACAGTTCCCTCCCTTGCCAGCCAGCAGCTCCTCGGGGCAAAGCAGTATACGGTAAAGTGAGCTGACCAAGTTATTTATCTGATAAAGGTTGTGATATATTTGCCCTTGTTTCACCTAGCTTGCAGAACTGGGGGAACGCTCTTGAACTTCTGAATTTCCAGGGTATTCTCCATTACGCAATAAGGAGCCGGCAGCACTCGCTCGCCACAAATTCGTAGCAGTATTAACGTTTCTCATTACTAACGCCCTGCCAGCCAGCGCCTTCCACTCCCGGCTCCTGAAAGCAGTCCCTGGTTGCCAAGTCAACTTCTTCAGCTCAGAGAGCTCTGAAACGAGGAACATTGAATGATTGCTACTGCAATCACAAATAAGAAGGTTTAAAAAGAAAAACAGTCTTTCAGACACTGAAAGAGAGAGAGGTGAATGGCAAATTGATTCTGATGGTTCCATTTAGGGATGCTCAGCCACTGACTCCACACAAAGTGTGAGAAGGGAGAGAGGTGAGAAATCAAAGTATTTGATAATAAGCTAGCACAGTTTGTCTGTAAGGAGCCTTCAGGAATACAACTCCTATCTTTTCAGGAATGCGAATGATTAATTTTTTTTCTTACAAAGATGTCCTTGGCTAACAGTCTTACCAAATCAGACCTACGAAACCCATGCATACAGAATATGAACATTATACAGGTGGCCATCTGAATGACTCTCCAACACCTCTTAATGTTTCACTGGCAGATAGAACTGGTTTTAATAGCATAACCATTTCCAGCAGAAAAATATTCAAGCAGGTAAGCGTTAATTAACTAAAAAAGCTAGTCCAGTGCTGTAAAAACATTTAAATTAGATTTATGAGTTTGCTTACCATTTGATAGCAGTAAAAGGGGCCATAGCTGTGTTGGGAGGGGGAGGCTATTCTTTACTTCTATGAACAGCTAGATGATTCTGCCCAAAAACATTTGATTCAACAGGCAAATTATATATGCACGTTACACACACTACAGGCTTAAGGTAGAAGGAAATGACTGCCAGTCAGAAAATGTATATGATGGTATCTGATGGATATGAATATACATAGACATAGTCTCATAGACAAAGAGCTACAGGCAGGCTAACTACAGTGTCCTGCTTTCCAAAGCCCAGGCACTACTGCTTCAGTACAGCTTTTACAGTTCAACTTTTCAAATCCAACTTTGTGCCAGTTAGGAGTCCTCCAGTCTGTGGACTGCTCTGTGATTTAAAGATAGATTCCCACGATCGTAAGTGATCTGTTTGCTGAGGCCTAAGGAGTAGGTGTATGGTATCAGACCCCTGGTAACTCAGAGTGGAGGTTGCTTAATGAAGTACTGAGCGCAGCAGCAAAGCCTCGCAACCCTCATTCCAGTTCTCAGACTCAGCTGTCTGACCTAAGGCCCAGCTGGGTGAAATGCAGTGGCATGACCTTGGCTCAGCTTTGCTGAAAAAAACATGGCGAAAACCACACAAAAAAAAGTTTTGCTGCACCATAAAGGAGAGAACACAAACTGAAGCCAGCAAGATAAGTAGAGTAAAAACAAAGAAATCGTGGAATTGCTCCAGGACTCAAAAACAGAAAAAGAAAAACCAGCAAGAAAAGGTATAAAGTTCAGAGAAGGGAGTCGAGAAGATGGATACCTGGCAAGAGCATACCATGGCAGGCAGCACTTCTTTGACTCATTGAGGACTGCCTCGCCAGCAGAGACTGACCATGTGCCTTCATTGGGGTGGTGAGCACATTCATGCTTAGCTTAGTAGCATGTTACTCCCAGCTATTTGCTCTGTGCATTACCCAAATTGCCCCGTATTCACAAACTGTGTATGGTCCTGCTTTCAAAGTGTCTGCTCACGGTAAAAGACGTGTCCTGTCCTGTCATGTCCCCGCCCCATACATCTTCTGAGGGGGAAGATACACTGAGAGGAGGAACGGCATTTGCAATGAAGTTGAGTACTAAGCCAAAATTATCTAAAGCAGACGCTTAGGCAACCACCACAGGGCCGTTCTGGAGAAGTACAGGTATGAGTGGCCTGATAAAGTCAGCAAAAGAATACTACAGGGCACAATGCAACACCGGAAAAAGCAAATGAGGAGTAAAAATTTAAGAATAAATTGTTTAAGGAACAGAATCAGCAATAACAGGCTCAACATCATGCTTCTGCAGCAAAAAGCTGGTGTTTGGCATCTCAGATGCAACGCCTCCAAGCAGAATGCAACACCCAAAGTTATTCTTGGACCATTAGACATGCAGCTGTCTGACTTGGGCCGGACTTAAGAATAAGGTTACACAGGTCAGGCAGCACAAAGTGTGAAACTAAAGGAAAGGGAAAAAGGGACCTTTTGAGCCACTCCATGAAGATGTACATGCACAGATGGGCCACCCATACAGAATGAACAGGGCAGCAGAGAAGAGCCATCATCCCCAGGCCAAGGCAGGAGGCAGAGGTCAGGCTGGGAAAGGATATTGTAGTGGGCAGATATACGGGCTGCTCTGAGACATGGACTTCACTAGCCGTGGAAAAGATATGCGCAGAGGATGGTTTGGAAAATGTTGGTGATCAAAGGGGAAGAAACATGATTGCTTGGGATGGGGTGCGTGCCAGTACCCTCATGCAAGAGGTGGCTGAATTGACTAGGCAGTGGGAGCTGGCAGATGAATGTGAGGCAATGCCTGGTGCAGGTCAGTCAGCACATCTCCCTGGAGTGATAAAGTAGAGCTACTCAGCTCCCCAAACTCCCCATGTATCACCTTTGGGCAGACAGCAGGGTAAAGGTAGAAAACACAGAGTCTTCAAATATCTTCAAGAGCTCTGGGGTTTGAAGTTAGAAGTTCAGTTGATCACCTCATCTCAAAGGCAGTTCACTGTCACAAGTCAGTCCATCTCATCTATGCAAAGACCAGCTGGTGACTTCCTGACCTGTCTGGGGAATCAATCATTAATTACACCGGGGAAGCACCCAGGTACAGCCCTGACCATCCAGCTACACCAGAATTGTGATTTTAGGAGACACTTGTATTTCATCCTGATATCGCAGCTATGATGTAAATGGCATAGATCTTGCCACGCGTCTTGCAGAATGGTGGCTGGGGAAAGGAGAAGACACACAAACACTGGTAGGTGTTTGCCACATGCATTAATCATTGCACACACACAAATCAAAAACTTTGCTCTTTGCCAATAGAGAAAGATATAACCAGGACAAAAGTCCAAATATACTTCATTAGTCCATTACTTACAAACAAGGAGAGGGGAAAACATTTTAAGGTCACAGTAAATCTTTACTAAAGGAATAAAAGACACCTCTTATCAAAAAAGCTTCTGCGGAGATGAAAGGTTGCAAAGGTTCAGTAGTGTTTTCTCCTGGTGTGAAAACCTGTTATAAAGGGTCTACTAAGGAAAGCACAGTAAAGGAATAATTTTAAGAATTAAACAGTGGTTTCACACAGCTGGACACTCCAAAAGCTCACAGCAAATACAGAGGATTAGTCAAATATAGAATGGTTAACAACACACAAGAAGCATAGGATGAAAAATTCTCCATCATCCTAATGACTCAGTGCTTGTTTTCCTGCTGCACCTGGATTTTTTCCTTATGTGGCAATGACCACTTAACCTCAACAGTGGTGGATTGACACTGATATACCAGATGAATGGCAGCCATTTGGGGTGTCAAGTAGGCTGGTCTTTGCATATCCTGTGGCACAGGATTTTGGTTTGGCCACTACTGTTAAGACTCCAAACCCTGCTGCAGCCCACTAGGCAGAGGTGTAAGTGGAGGCTCAGCTCGATGCTAGACCCTAATATCAACAAAGCAATGTCAGCAATGATGGAAAGAGATCAAACCATCAAAGAGGGAAACTGTATCAGAAATAGTGTGTCCATCAGGAGTAGGGAAGTGGTCATGCCCCTGTACTTGGCACTGGTGAGGCCACACCTACAACACTGTGTTCAGTTTTGGGCCCCTCACTACAAGAAGGATGCTGAGGTGCTGGAGCATGTCCAAAGAAGGGCAACGAAGCTGGTGAGGGGTCTGGAGCACAAGTCTTATGAGGAGCGGCTGAGGGAACTGGGGTTGTTGAGTCTGGAGAAGAGGAGGCTGAGGGGAGACCTCATTGCTCTCTACAACTACCTGAAAGGGGGTTGTGGCGAGGTGGGTGTTGGTCTCTTCTCCCAAGTAACAGGCGATAGGACAAGAGGAAATGGCCTCAAGTTGTGCCAGGGGAGGTTTAGACTGGATATTAGGAAAAATTTCTTTACTGAGAGGGTGGTTAAACATTGCAATGGGCTGCCCCAGGAGGTGGTGGAGTCACCATCATTGGAAGTATTAAAAAAACATGTAGACGTGGCACTTCAGGATATGGTGGTGTTGGGTTGACAGTTGGACTTGATCTTAGAGGTCTTTTCCAACCTTAATGATTCTGTGATTCTGTGTAGCTTATAGCACAGTCCTTTGAGATCCATCTGAATGTGACCTGAGGCTTGGCTGTGACGTTGGCATGACTTTAGTCAGAAAAACTTTGTGTAAATGGAGCACAAACTGAAGCCAGCAAGATAAGTAAATGGAAAAAAAAAATCAAAGAAAGAAATTGTGGCGTCATAAATAGTCACTCAAGGACTCAAAAAGAATATCACCAAGTATAAAACTCTCAGAGAAAAGCAGAGGGTCAGAAGATGGACACCTGGTAAGATCAAAGATCAGCTCACTCCGAGAGGCAATAGTGGGCAGCACCTCCCTGCCTCACTGACAACTGCCTGGCCAGCAGAGACTCATCACATACCTGCACTGGGCTGGTGAGCACATTAATGCTTAGCCTGGCAGCCTCCCAGGTGTCCACTCTGCAGTTTAGCCAGGAGAGAAGATAATTTGTCACGGTCATAAACTGTGTATGCTCCTGCTTTCCAGTGTCTACACACTATTAAAGATGCCCATTAAAAATTAGCTAAAGAGCTGAGGTTTCTGGCCAAAAAGTATTCCTGCTCCCACAGGTCTTTCCTACCTCTGTGCCAGAGCTTACCACCTTCTACAGTTGTGCTTTGCCACAACAGGGTAGTGACCCATATTAAAAATAGTTGTTAGAAAATTTGGGGGAAAGAAAGAGTAGTCAGTCAGAGTCATGTCCCTCATCCACTTTACCCGTAGGTCTACCAGCGTATAGAATAGGGATGCAAACCAACAGCAGGAACCATTGGTTAGATGTTAGAAGGTTGGTCACTTCCTCCATCGGTCTGTCAATCAGACGTGACCATGGGAGTCTCTCTCAAAAGGTGATGAATCACCTTACCTTGATCCTGCTCCCACAAACACCAGTGGAAGCAGTAGTGCGCTACATTGAAATCACAGTTCCGCTTGTGAGCGGAACTTTGTAGAAACAGCAGACTTTCCTATAATGCTTCCATTAATTTCGCCTTCAACCCCAAAACTACATTCTGCTGAAGCAGTGCTGAATTCTAAAGCCAGCCAGCCAAATAATGACCTAAACAGGGTGATCATGAAATACTCAAGACTACAGCTTCAAAGCTTCAAATTCACTTGCCATCTGCTTTGCTGTTTCTTCCACCAGAAGTCCACAGTATTTTAAAGCTGGCAAAGAAATTGTATTTATATTTCAGCTGCAGGCTCTAATGGTCTATGCACTGAAAAAAATTGGGGGAGGGGGGAATGCAAGGGAGAGAAATAAGATTTTTCAGAACTGCTTCAGGGACTTTGTGCAAAAATGCAGCTCATTTTGACAGATAAGAGGTTCGCAAGAAGTAATTATGGAGGGGAAAAAAAGAAGAGTGAAGTTCCCATCAACTTTCACAGGACTTGAACACTTACCTGCTCTGCCTGTCATTGACTGTCTACCCCAAATATCTAACAGTTGGAGGGTTTTTGTCTTTTTTAAATTAGTGTCTCAGCCTCTCTGCTCCCCAGGAAACTTCCAGTTTTTTTTCCAAAGGCGCCAGACAACAAATATACACTTAAACTTGTTTATAACAATACTTCTAAGTTTTACACTTACATGCCAAGGCTTGTAAGCCAAAGGGTCCATAGCCGCGTCTCATTCCTCCTCCATAAGCTGCTCTCATTATAAGATAATGAACACGGAGCTTGACAAAACCTGTTATATAAGTTGTCTGAAAGTAAATACACGATATTACTCTAACCCATGCAACCCTAAAGGGGTTCTGATGTTCCAAACTTTCGTTGTCTCTTTTAATTCACATCCTCACAGTTCAAACACTTCACAGCTCCATTCCCCCACCATTATTCAAGCCGCATCTCTAGAATCACTTGAACACACGGAAAACACATCTCACTGCAACCTGAGCTGGCCTTCCAGTCCCACAAATGTGTGGTAACAACAGGATCCGCAAGCACTTGCACAATGCAGATACTGTTAATGCATAATAGCCTTGGGAAACCACAACAAACAAATAAGAGAATGTTGAACAAAAGGTTAAAAGTTTTGGCTTTTTTTTTTTTTTTTTAAACACAGAAGAGCCATTGGAATTTTATTTTCCCTTCACTTACAGAGAAAGGATTATCTGAAATCATTAAAAATTAAGTTACTCTATTCTTGTGTTCAACATGCTTTTATACCCTGCAGCTGAAATTGTAATTTGAAAAGGAAATAATGCGTTGCTCACCTCTCCTTGCAACCTCGATTTCACAGTTCCCTCCATTTCCACTTAAAAGTCTGAACAATAAAGAGACCCGACCCAAGCCCACACTACCTCCCACCACTCTTCGAAAGATGGATATGTGTCCAGCTTTTATCGCACTGAAATATGTCAAAGTAGTTTTTGAAGAGGAGAAAAAGAGGGAGGGATGGGAGGGGAGGGGGAAGGGGAATAAAAACGGAAAGATATCCCTCTTCTTAGAAACAGACTATTGAAAAAATACCATGGGCAAATATAACTGCTTCAATTAGTCCTTCCCATCCTAAATGATACTTTTATTTTAAGATTTTGCAGAAGCTGCCTACATCTACAGCATGTTTGTGCTGGATTTTGCTGTGGAATAATAATATGAAAAAGATTTGTAGCTACTGACAACAGGGCAGGTGGTTGGGCCGTTTTGGCAGCCTGTGGAGTCCAGAGCTGGTCTGGCACACAGGGTTGCAGGGAATGACCCTCAAGCAATAGTAGTGGCCACTATTTTTCACAAATGCCAATTTAAAACCTACTTCTCATCCCCTTTTTTTCCTCAAAAAGGGGAAAGACTATACCAATTTCAGAAGTTGCTAGGACAGTCATTTCTAAAAAAAAAATCACACAATCACAGAATGGTTTGGGTCAGAAGGGACCTTTAAAGATCAGCTAGTCCAACCCCCTGCCATGGGCAGGGACATCTTCAACTAGATCAGGCTGCTCAAAGCTCCATCCAGCCTGACCTTAAACACTTCCAGGGATGGAATCCACAACTTCTCTGGGCAACCTGTTGCAGTGTCTCACCACCCTCACAGTAAAGAATTTCTTCCTTATGTCCAACATAAATCTACAC
>NW_010529765.1:8328-10826 GCF_000687285.1 Phaethon lepturus
CTCTTTCAGTTTAAAACCATTACCCCTTGTCCTATCGCAACAGGCCCTGCTAAAATGTCTGTCCCCATCTTTCTTATAGGCCCCCTTTAAGTACTGGAAGGTCCCCGGAACCTTCTCTGCTCCAGGCTGAACAACCCCAACCCTCTCAGCCTGTCCTCACAGGAGAGGTGTTCCATCCCTCTGACCATTTTTGTGGCCCTCCTCTGGACCTGCTCCAACAGCTCCATGTCTTTCCTGTGCTGAGGGCTCCAGAGCTGGACTCAGGTCTCCAGGTGGGGCCTCTGCAGAGCAGAGTAAAGGGTGAGAGTAACCTCCCTTGACCTGCTGGTCACACTTCTTTTTATGCAGCCAACAGCTCCCAAATCAGCTACTCAGTAACACAGTATAAATACTAAAAAATATTTTAATACAGACATGCAGCTCTGGAGTTTTACTTACCCTGGAGCTAATCCACACAAACCCCGGCTGAGGAGATAACAAGAGCTGACCTTAACTAGCCGCAGTGATATCAAACCCACATCTGCTTTCTCTCCACCCTGATATTTCATCAAAGCAGTTGCCACAGAGATCGTTTCAAGGTAAACTAAGATACAGTTTTGCACTGTCCTCTCATGCCGTACTGGGCCTGGCTGGGCTGAAGTTAACTTTCCCCATTGCAGCCCCTGTAGTGCCGTGCTTAGAATTTGTAGCGAGAACGGCGGCGATACACCCACCAGTGCTTCGGCTACGGCTGAGCCGCGCTCGCGCAGCATCAAGGCCGTCACTCCAGCACCCTCTCAAAGGCCAGTCGGTTGGGGGTGGGCAAGAGGCTGGGAGGGAACACAGCCAGAACAACGGACCCCAGCTGGCCAAAGGGACACCCCATCTCGTACGACGTCATGCTCAGCAATGAATGCCAGGAGAAGAGAGGAGGAGGGAGCATTCATTATTAAGACGTTTGTCTTTCAAAGTAGCTGCTACACGTACCGAGGTCCTGCTTCCCACAGTGCGGCTGGACATTGCCTGCTGATGGGAAGTGGAAAATAAAATTTCTTTTTTGTGCTTTGCTTCTGGGCACAGCCTTTGCTTCCCTGCTCCCCCATTAAATTGCCATCATGTTTTTTATCTTATTTTTTTCCCCCTGTCCTGCTGAGGAAGGGGAGTGAGAGAGCAGCTGGGTAGGCATCTGGCAGCCAGCCAAGGTCAACCCACCACAGATCCACAGTGTTGTGATTCACAGATCAAGGTTTCATGCAGGTTTTACTTGCTTGATTTTGCTAGCTTCATATACCCTTTAAAAAAAAAAAAAAGGGATCAAGGTTTCATGCAGGTTTTACTAGCTTCATTTTGCTAGCTTCATATACCCTTTTTTAAAAAAAAAAAGGTTAAAAAAATCATGTTAAAGTACAATTAAACATAGAAACCTGCCGTAAGAGCTGAATGCTTTATAATTTTTCAGTTTTTCTATCTGTGGTATTCTGACAGAGAAGTTAAAGAAAATATTTAAACAAGAACATCTTTTATTTCCTATTTTATTTCTGTCAGAGTTTATTCACACAGTGAGTGCAAGGGTTGCAGGGAACTACAGATTTTAAAAGCCCTTTCTTCACAGCTATATATACTTGAAATGGATGAAACTCATGCAAAAATTCCAGTTAAATTGTTTCTTACAACAAATAAATGAGAAACTGTAGACCATGACCCGGCAAAGCTATACACATTTACAGACCTTCAGTTCCATTACCTTGACAAAACTGAGACATCGCATTCAGAAACTCAATTCTGCAGCACAATGCATATTGAACTGCAGCGCCTAGTTATATGCAATTGACTTTCACAGCTACATCTATTAATCACAGCTGAGGGAAAAAAACTTCCTAGCAACAGCCCAAACAACTGAATTGCTAAGTCTTCTGAAGCAGAAGAGATCAGAAAATGAAAGATACTTCCAATCTCACAGAAAGCATTCACTTCACTACTTCCAAGAAGGATGATGCTTCTCTTGTGATTTGGTGCACACTATAAATGTGACAGTGAATATTATCTTTAATTGACAGATAAGAATATATACTGGTAGGAGTGAAGTATATCAGAGTTCCTCAGGTTCATGTCTTCCCTGAGAGAAAATAAATAAATCAATTTATTAGAACATAACCACTTCTTCTTGTTCTTTATTCTTTGCTGTAGATGATACAAGAATAAAGCAATGACTTCGTAACTTAACTTTCCGTGCATCTGTCGTGCTGCAAATGGTGTCAGGTACAAACAACCCAGTAATTCTCTCAACTGCACAAAGATCTCTGTGGTAAAACGCACAGAAAGCCAAATTTAGCCAAGATACCCTAGGGAAGAATGTGGTCCAGAGGTTAACAAACCACCCCTGTATGAGGACCACAGAGCTTTTCTATAAGGCTACCGAACTGACGAGAACAGTAGGGACTCTGCTGCCTTCGGTTCAGACTCGTCATTCTCACCAGCATCAATCGCAGCTGTACATGTGCATGAAGGCGAGAACAGAC
>NW_010529766.1:0-11104 GCF_000687285.1 Phaethon lepturus
TGTGGCCGAAGTGCAGGACCCGTATTGGGAGGGAATGACCCCTCAGCATAGACAGGGAAGTAACTACCCACAGCATCTGCGCCAGCTTTCGTGGGAACGGTTAGGAAAGGAGCTGGTGGCAGGACAGGGAGGAAGGTTACCTCTGACTGCCTCCTGGCACGCTGCCACAAGGAAATTGAAGTTTGCTGCACAAATTTAGTCTGGTGCTACACCGTGTTTTACTAAACCACACAATATACCCAGAGTTACAAGTTACAGGATGACACAGCAAAATTACAGGCATGATTTTGGACAAAGCTCAGTTCTGTACTTAGTTATCCAACTTACTGACCTTCAGATCACATTAAAGGCAGAGCTTTCCTTTTTTTCATCCCCCAACTTTTTTTAAATAAGCATCACATTGGGACATCCCAGGTGACAGATATCTTTGACAATGAATTCCCAGATGTGACAGCTAAAAACTGACCTCCCACTGCAGCCTATTAACCCCATTACCTAAACTCGTGTGTAATTATCAGCCATAATACATTGAGAGCCTTCTGCTTGCTACAGTTACGGACACAGACAGGACTTCTTAAGCATCCATTAGGAAGCCTTTAAGGCACACACTTACCAACACTTGACTAAAACAGGAACAAATTAACTGATTTGGTATATTTTGTGTTCCTTGTTGAGTCTTCAAAGAAAATACAATCCTAGAAGATAACTTTTCCATGAATGAAATCTTAATTTGCTAGGATCCTCTTGGGGAGGAATAACAGCTCTGGGTATATACCATGCCAACAATTCTTATGTGTTGTGACTTGTGCAGCATGCCAGAATTATTGTAGGTACTTACTACCCTCATATTCTAACAAAATTAACATGGCACAAACATCTCAGATGTTTTGATTTTCTATGACCAAAGTTCTCTTGTGCACTTGAAGGCAGGTCAGATACCCACAGAAGAGGATGCTTTTTTGTGGGTCAGCCATCTCTACCTCAGATGTGATGCTACATATATGCATGCCAATGCACAAGAGGATGGCAAGAGCAGAAAAAGAAAATGTACAGCACTTACTAGGTGAGACACTCTAGGGAACAAAGAAATGGGAACTTTTGAAGAGATAAGATTGTTGCTGTAGAAGTTCTAACAAGGCTATTACTCAGAAGCATCCACAGGAAAAGAAAATATTGCCTCATGCTACAAGATAAGCAATTGCTATACATTTGTGGAATACACATTCAGCATGTGTATAGACTCATGCTTTCTTTAGAAACTGCTTTGAGTTTTGCTCAGTCACTGAAAAGAGAAACAATACTATCCTCTTAATTAACTGCTCAAATGAACTATAAAAAAAGTTATTTACAGGAGTTATTTTGTCTTTAATATGGATTTTTAGGAAGCAGTAATTCACCTTTCTATATGAAGAAGGAGGCAGAAGAGAGACTGCATAAAGCTATAAATACTATTAATTGCAGAGTAAGACACAATATCATTAAGAGTTATGGAAACTGTCCCATCTCCTTTATTCCTTTTGCTTCTGACAATCAAGTTTAAGAGAAAGAGTAATTGAACCTTTCCATCAAAATCCTGGTGTGGATTAAATCCTTGTCAAGAATGAACTAGCACTGATTACTCTTAAGAACTAGCAGTTTTAGAGCTACTTTAGAGGCATGGAATAATCCCAGAACCTCAGAAACTGGGCATTGAATGAACAAGCAGCTGCACCACCAGTGTGAAGAAGACAAAAGCACATGATCAGTAGCTTCAGGACCAATTCAAATAGATCAAGAAGAGACATCAACTGTAGTTGATGTATTTAAATTTATGAGATCATATTTGGAAACATGGAAGAGAGCTGCAGGAATATGAATTTCTTTGAATTAAGTCTTACAGAAAATTTATCTTTTGATAGGCTGTTCAACATCTCAAGGCAGTCTGACACCATTATGTGCAACATTAGTATGAGGAATAAAGAATACCACAAAATTAATGATTAATAAAGGAGCCCTGAAAAAAATGCACTGGGTTTAGAGATGGCTGTTCTTCAGAATTAAAAATATGGCAACAAGTGCCTTAAGCTACAGCTTGTGCATGTATACCATAAATTTATATAACCTAAACATGTGTTTTATTTGCACAGACTGTTGATCTGTATCAACATTAGAGTATAAATCAGCTTGCTCATTCCTTAACTGTGGAAACCCTTTACACTGTATATCCATATGTTCCTTTTAGCAATAGAAGGATCCCAAAAGAAAGGAAAGTCTATCTAAGAGAGACCAGCAAGCACTTATCCCTGCCAGCAGTCTGCAGAGGTCCCACCAATCCACTCTGCAGATCAGAGCAAGCCACTTCAGGAAGCCTCTCCCCCCCTCCCAATACCCTCCTTTTGGCTTCCCCGACTAAAGACATCTCCTAAGGCCACACTCTTATTAAAGCAGTTAGAAAGCCTAAGGAAAGTCACAGCAGACTTACTGCACAGCTCAGGGGAAGAGAGGCAAACTGGATTCAAGAGGGTTATTCCACGGGTGAAAAGGAACAGCAGCCACACACCGACCCTCAGGGCAGCGAGACGGAACGGGCAGTCAGAGGTCAGCGAAGAACAAGGGTGAAGGGATCTCCTCCTCTCGCTACACCTTACCCAAGCAGCACTCTCCAGTCCCTCAGCAATGCTGCAGAGCCATAAGACATCTCTCCGGAGGTGATGAAACGCTCCCAGCCGCAGGCTACCCTCCCTCAGGCACGCTACCCTCTACTCCCAGGGCCAGGTAGACCTGCATTACCAGTGCTCATCGCACTCCTTGGGCAAACAAACCAGGAGATTTACACTTCAAAGCTACTGACTTGGCATTGTTCCAGTAAATAGCAAGTTCATCTTGAAGTTGTGATCAAAAATCACATGCCAAACCTAAAGGACAACCTTAAGGCTGAGTGAAACTTTACTCTCCTGTTTTATTTTGGTTTTTTAACAACATCATGACAATAAATGCAAAAGCATAAAGAAAAATAACACACATAAGTTACAAATAAGTGGGACACTTTTGTCATTAACTATTCCCAGTGGCAGTAGCTTATTAGGACTATAGTCAGTTAGTAACAACCTTAGATTTAGGTTATTATTCAAGCCGCATGCCTTTGAAGGCCTATTAAAGGCAACAACAGGATAGTCCAGCATACTAAATAGCTGTATCTTAGAAGCTCATGTTTCTACAAACACACATTAACTAGTATCTTAGTGTTTGAGGCCAATTTGCTCCAAGGACAGACACTAGTTAAATAAAAAATATCAAATAGAAAGAAAATTATTTTTATTATCATCTTCCCCTCTCCCTTTAAGGAATGGGGTACAGATTCAGTTCAAACAGACTTGGGTTCTGGTCCTCTTGAGTTCTCTACTCACTTCAGCATGAGAAGTAGACACAGCCAAAAATATTGAGAACAAAGATTTAAAATAGGAAAGATATAAACAATTCATAATGTAGATTCATAGCAGACTGCTACTTCCTGCTATATAAGCCAGTGCTAATGGACAGCACTACAATGCATTTTATACCTCAAGGAACACATTTCAAAGGGAGATTCCCTTAGAAGTAAAAACAGGGTCATAAGGTACAATACAGAGCCATAATAAAAAAGCCACAATACAAACATGCTGAGCAATTAGGTTTCCTGCATATAATATTTGCATTTTATCCTCACTAATATTAAATTAGTTCAAACCACACCATTCTCTGTCTCCTCTCTCCCAACCCACAAAGCCTCATTACCCTTAGACATTTTTCAAGCACATTCTCAGGAGCCATAATTTGTCATTTCTCTGTATACAACACAGTTGCATAAACAACTACGGCTCTTTAAAGAGCAAGGCTATAGCCAGGAAAACAGTTATGAAGTAAAATTTAACTAGCTACTTATTTACCTACCTGCTAATAGCAATACTAACAAGTTAACATTGGAATTCTTTAAATTAAACACTTCAGTCAGCAACACCTATTAGACTACACACACTTAAAACTTTTAACTAAAGCTTATACTACCCATAGGCAGAACTGCATTCCTGGGATGGGTTTTTATACCAAATCCTATTCACATGGCTGAGCCTTTCTCCTGAATGTGACCCACCTGCACCTGTGGTGAATAAAGTGGTCATTCAGGAGACAAAAACTGAAGTTAAACTACTACAGGTTACTGCTTATCTCATAGACTTGGGAAGGCAGCAGGACAAACATTGGTACAGCTGAAACACCAAATATTTCCTCAAAAGATTTACTGCTTCAACTTGTTTTCTTACGCAGAACACCTGAGGCTCTTGGACACTGTCAGGTAAGTGCTAATGAATAAATGCGTAGGGCTGGTTGTTACCTACTTGTATAAAAGCTTCCTTTTTTTCCCCCCTCTTAGTGGTATTTAGAGATGAAGTCAAGCTATAGAAAGTGTGTGATAAAGCTTTGTGGAGAAAGCAGCTTCTTTAGAATTGTATTGTGTGTAAAGGGAGGGATCCTATTGATTTGAGTTGAGGTTTTTCCAGCATTTTGAAATTAAGTGTTCTGAAATTAATAAATTAACTAGTGTTAAATACATGCCCCTAAGTGAGTGATATGATTGAGGAGAACAGTGAGTGTTTAGGTAATGATTCTTAAAAGAGTAGAATGACCTTTGAGAAGGCAAAGAAGCTAAGGCACTAAATAATGACATTGCACAACTTGCTGGTACATTACTACCAAATGTTGTTTGCTCTGATCATGCTTCAAAGGAATAATGAAGATTACATTGCAGGCACTACCACGTCTTGTACTGTAATTCCTGTTGATAATTCTATCCCTAGTATATGAAGGGCCTCTATATTTTTTTAATTATAAAAAACTAGATTGTATTGCATTAAGTCATAATACCTAATGCCATCTTTATACAGTGATGACAAGTATTTCATGGAAAACATTTCATTCAAGCTTTGTTACAAGTCAAATGACAGTTGGATTGACCAGTAAAACAGGAAGATCCTGAAATCTTCTTACACAACATATCTAGAAACAAGGGCTGTTTTCTTTTCCTAAGTAAATACAGCTATTGAAGGAATTTATCTGTAGTAGTGGGTCTAGCTGATTTATGGAGGCCAGAGCTGGGTTGTTTTCTCTTTTCCCTGACTCCTTAGCCAGCTTTCCCTCTGCTTGCAATACGGATACAAAGGATGCCTCTTGGGGAGAAGTCCGCACTGCCATCCTCTGTCACTATACTCCTTGGCAGAGATGAGGGGTAATGACTGGATTAAACCATCAAAAGCAACTGGATGATCCATGTAATGTTGAGCGCAGGGACTGGTGATATCAACCCCACATAGTGAAGTAAATCTTGTAGGAGAAGATCCTCATGGGAGGAAACACTGGACCCTCATTGCTGGACCTGAGGTGAAGCTAGCTGTGCTACTGCCATTTGGACTGTGGTTGGCATGACCTAATCCCTACCACTGATCTGAGCCAAACAGGGTGTCCTCCCCTGGTTCCCTGTGGGGCAGTGCGTGAGACCCTGACCTCCCTGGGGCCATACATGGGCTGTCGCTGTAATGGCTCATTGTGCAAGTGAGATGCATCCGTGTGCTGGGCTGAGGATGCTGTCAGCAGTCATTCAAGTAGATGTTTTGTTTAGCATTATTGCTTTATGAAGTTTGTTTATTATTGTTTTATTAATTTTGTAGATAAAATGAGTATTTGAACCAAGCAAGGATTCATCTGTGTCCCTAGCACGGTCACTGCCCTGCTAATCGATCTCCTGTTGGAACATGCTAATGAAACTTGGTGCCTGCTGGGTGGGCTGAAGGCACTCACGGTTTTGAGAGGTGTGAAGGGACAGCCTGGTGGGCAGTGAGAGGCTGTCCTGTGACAAGTCACTGTCTCAGAAATAGTCTACAATTTTCAAATGCTCCCAAGGAAGGAAAAATGTATTTTAAAGGTTTGTATTAATTTTTTTTCTTCTTTTGTCCTATGACTCCAACATATTTCTGAATTTGGACTAAATCGGCAATAAAATATTTTTATGTTTGTCTAAATATGTTGCTCCAGAATTTAATCACTCACTGAAGACTCATTCTTTCCCTGTTGTGAATGCTGTCACTTGAACAGCTGACTCAATTACATTGTCAGAAAGGTAGTATTAAAAAAAAAGCAACGATGTTGGAATAAAGTGCTTCTACTCCTCTGTGTTTTAGATTTGAGTTAACTATGTAGGGTGTCCTCCAGAAGCCTATAGTGATTAGCTGTTTTGTTGTGCTGCCTTTTGAAAATATTATCAGAGCAGTCCTTGCCTGGAGAGAGTGTTTTCAGAGGAATCCCTTGCTTTTGTGTAAAAATTTGATTTACAGATTTGATACTTTTCTCTACCATTTACAGATGCTGTGGTGAACATTTAATCTCAGGGATGATAAACTTTCTAAACTCTGAAGTGTAAAAATCTTCTGTTTACAGGCTGGTCTCTCGTTAAAGGGACTATTTAGGTTTTTGCACATCTGGCTCCTGAGCTGCCACGTTTTTTGTCCAAGTCAGCCTCTGATGCACCCTGGCTAGGAGGAGGTCAGCTTTTTCTTAGGTGAGCCCCAACTACTCATCTTGGTCCTCACATCGGGCATGCAGAAACAACTAATGGCAGATGAGAAGTTGGCTGCGACCCATCAGTCTCTCTTTTTGCTATGTCTTGGAGATGTGTTTGATTGCTTCTCCACTAGCAGACATAGGACAGGATATGCGTGGTGGTTTATGCTTAGGTATTTTTATGTGTAGAGCATACATGTTTGGGCATGAGCTTAGACCTGTACGAGATGCACAACACAAGCTAGCCTCTGCAAGGTGCCTTATGGAGACATGCTGGAAGGATGGTGATGTTGATGCTGAATCTCCTATGTGTTTTCCCACTAAGTGTTTGTGCAGCAATCAAATTAGATGTCTCCCAACCCTAGCTGATCTTGATTTAAGCAGCTGTGCAATGAATTAAAAAATCTTTTATATTTTCTAGCTTCTGCAAGTGGCAAGGACCTACATAATAAAATACACTGGGGATATACAAAATGCTAATGTAATTGCCAAGAAAGAGTCAGGAAATTTTTTTTTCTAGCCCTCATTCCTTCACCCAAAAGCATATTCATTTCTTAATTACCGTCTTGTGAGATTATCCTTTAACAAACAGCTGGTTTGAAACTGGCAGCAGTAGTACCTGGTATCTTTTCCTTTCTACTGTGAGTTCATGCTCACAGTACTCTTAATAGCATATTTTTCTGCAGCATATTTCTCTGCTTTGACTAACTAGAAGGACACCTTCATGGCTCTATGTACAAACTGGCCAGCCAACTCCTGCTCCAGTGGAGAACAGCAAATGTGTGAGGCTGAAGAGACAAACAAGTGAAATATCTAGGAACATTTTTTTTTTAAACACCCTTGAAGTCTGCCATCCAGGTACTAATAGGCAAAAATCACATAAGAGATCCAACAGTTAATTTCTATTTAATGGTCTGTCTCTAGGGAGATCGTTCTCTGATTTTCTCCGTTTCCTAAAGAATAATTTGGCTGTCTGTGCAAGCTCGATTTGAGTGTGATTCCACAGCTGCAGAAGCCCATTGATATGTGGTGGTGAGCAAATCACCACATTTTTTTCAGGGCTCAGCTGTTTAAAATATACTGAATGCAAAATCACTGGTAAGTTACAATGTGTTTAAATTACTCTAATTAAAGCTTCTGTAGTATGGCACAGTTCATGATATTTCATTGCAAATTATAGCTCATGTACCTACTGTGGCAAGCAGGCGTTATTCCTTATCTCTTTATTCAAAAACTAGAAAGAATGGGAAGAATCAAACTTTTCAAGCTAAATTGCAGAGTAACTAGCTGAAGTCTTTTGACAAATTTTTTAGCACCTCTACAATGAGGCAAACAGTTAAATTATGGGTCTGAAGAGCTTCATCTGATGGTGGGAGAAAGAGAAGTCCCTCCTTAGGAAGGCTTTGGTCTGTTTCTATTTTTAGCAGGTTGGCTATACCATACAAAAGGGTGCATTTAATATTGCTCATCAAGCTGTGTATCATACTGTGCAGATTGCACGTTTTTCTGCTGCAGAGAGGAGCAAGTCAAACTCATTACTGACAAGTAGATGTTAAGTAAGTAGGGATGGATGTTTGGGAAGGGTTGGTGTGGGGATTTTGCATTAAGATGAAGACCAGCAGGGAGAATCTCAGAAAATGTTTTCCTGGCTTCACTGAAGATAAATGTTATGGAGTTTATGAAGTGCTTTTTTCATGTTTCTTGCTAAAGCTTGAATTGCTTTTCCTGTCTCAGCATGGCCAAAGACAGGCCTGTGTAACATAACGATTCATTGTAAAGAAACTTCTAAGCCAGCCAGGTTGCAGTCACCCAAACTGGGTATGGACTTGCCCATTGTTGCTGGAACTGTTGCCCAGGAATTCGCACAGTTTAATTGGACATTTAGACTAACTATTTAGATTAACTAGTGGTCTCAGAAGGTTTTGGAACTCTGTACATCACAAACAGCACCCTGAACTGCTGGATGTGCAGGGCGTAGAGGTGACATAGCCATGTTGGTACAGCTCTGCACCCATGTTGACATGGACTTACTAGCTTAGAGTTTGATGAACACGTACTGCACCTAGGCCTGATCTGGCTTGGGGTGGGCATGTAGAAGCTTGTACCTCTATGTTTGCCTACTCTGAGATAGCCTCTTGTGAAAAATTTGAGTTCCAAGTCTACACTTGGCGTTTATGGAATATCTTTCTTTTTGTATATTGAAATTGAAAGTGAGGACATAGGGAGAAAAAAGGGGAACACAAACATACACAGCACGGGGAAGGAGGTGCTGGGAGCCCATGAGCAGCCCCAGAGGTATGGTGTCATTGGAGGGATGGATTGGTTTGTATGGCTGGAGCACTGTTAACGGATGACTGCAAGCTCTTTAGGAAGGACAGACTGAGAGGACAAGGAGGAGACATAGCACACTGTGCAGAAGAATTCATCAAATGCACAGAAGACTGCTATGAAATAGGTAACAGGCTTGTCCAGAACTTATGGGTAGGGAACAGAGGGGACACTGCGGTGGATATCTGCTACAGACCATGATCAAGAATAGCAATTGATCAAAGCTGAGTATCTTGAAGAAACCTCATGACCACAGCAGATACTGACCTGAAAGGCAGAGGAACTCAGAAGAGCTGGTTGATCTTCCTAGGCAGCCTTCTCAAAGGGTAAGAAAGGACTGTTTCAGTGCTCAAGAAAATGAACATGTGTCAGGATGCCTGCTGGGCTGACTGTGTAAATCCCAAGTGAGCTCAAGCACAATGAAAAAAGGTGGAAGCAAGGACAGGCTACACAGAGGCAATGCACAATTACCACCCAGAGTTATTCCAGGGAAAAAGTTTGGAAAGCCAAGCACATAAGTAAAGCCAACATATATTGTTGGCTTACTGCTGCCTAGGAGCAGGCAACCTCGTGACAGAAGACATTTGAAGAGGCTTTGATTCTCAAGGCTTTCTTTGCATCAGTCTTTATTGGCAAGGTTTGATCTCAGACCTCCCAGTCTCTGTTCTTTTAAGCAGTATTTAGAAAAATGAGGTAGAGGAGGCCAACATACATATCTCCTCCACGATAGAGGAGAATTGAATTCAGGGACAGAGCTGAAGGAGCTGGCCAATGTCATGCAAAACTGCTCTTAGTGTTCAGGAGAGGTTTCCCATGACTGGAAAAAGAGGAATCTTATGCCCACTTTCAAAAAAGTAATGAAGGAACAACTATAGCCTGGTCAGCCTCACATCAGTAAGTGGGAACATTACAGAAGCAACTCCTCACAGAAGCCCTTTCCGGGTACATGAAGGACATAAACTCTTTGGGATCAGCTAGTACAGATTTATGATGAGCAAATGGAGACTGACTAACCTGATTGCATTCTGCAACAAAAATGGTGGTCTCTGTGGGTGAGAGGAGGGCAGTGGATGTTGTATACCTTTACTTTAGCTTTTATCTTGACAGGCTCTTCCACAGTAAACTTGGAGGCAAACTGGGGAAATATGGACTGTGAGGATTTACTGCAAGGCAAATAAAAAACTGGCTGGGTTTTTGGACTAACAAGGTAGTGGTCAATAGTTGGAAGTTCTGGAAGCCATATACAAGTAGTATTCCTCAGGGGTGATACTGTTTAATGTCTTTATTGGTTGTCTGGATGAGCAGATGGAGTGCACTATTAGCAAACTGGTGGGTGATACAAAATATGGGGAGAAGCAGCTGAAAGAATGAAGGGCAGGACTATTAAGCTGAGGACCCCCAGCAAGCTGTAGCAGTGGGCTGTCAGCAACCTCATGATGATCAACAAATAGAGTCCAGCATCTGGGATGAGATAACCCCACACATGCATTGGGGCTGACTGGCTGTGGAGCAACTCTGCTCCAGGGGAGCTCCCATCCCAGGAGGGGGCCTGTGAATCCTGACAGACAAGTTTAACATGAGTCAGCAACATACTTTTATGGCAGTAGGAACCATCTGCATATATGCATTACAGGTGTGGTGGGTTGACCCTGGCTAGATGTCAGGTGCCCACCAGAGCCACTCTGTCACTCCCCTCCTCAGCTGGACAGGGGAGAGAAAATATAATGAAAGGCTCATGGGTCGAGAGAAGGACAGGGAGGTCACTCAGCAATCACCATCAAGGGCAAAAGCAACTCAACTTGGGGAAAATTAATTTAATTTATTACCAATCAAATCAGAGTAGGATAATGAGAACTAAAACCAAATCTTAAAAACACCTTCCCCCCATCCGTCCCTTCTCTTGAGCTCAACTTCATTCCTGAATTCTCTCCTTCCTCTCCCCACAGCAGCACAGGGAGATGGGGAATGTGATTGCGGTCAGTTCATCACACCTTGTCTTTGCTGCCCCTTCCTCCTCGGGGGAGGACTGCTCACACTCTTCCCCTGCTCCAGCCTGGGGACCCTCCAAGGGAGACAGTTCTCCATGAAATTCTCCAAGTGTGAGTCCTTCCCACGGGCTGCAGTTCCTCACAAACTGCTCCAGCCTGGGTCCCACCACAGGTGCCGTCCTTCAGGAACAGACTGCTCCAGCCTGGGTCCCCCATGGGTC
>NW_010529766.1:12017-44851 GCF_000687285.1 Phaethon lepturus
GGCGGCCACTGGCTCCATCAGACATGGGGGAAGCTTCTAGCAGCTTCTCACAGAAGCTGCCCCTGCAACCCGCCTGCTACCAAAACCTTGACACACAAACGCAATACAACAGGACAGAGAAGGGGCTGAGCAAAGTGCTTCTTCCATTCCTCTTGGCACTTGTGAGACCGTCTCTGGAGAGTTGTGTCCGGTTTGGGGCTCCCCAGTACAAGAAACACTTGGACAGGCTGGAGCATGTCACAAAGATGTCTGGGGGCTGGAGCACAAGAGGGAGCAGAGGAGAGGAGAAGGAACTGGCTTGTTCAGACTGAAAAAGCAAAGGACAACGGAGATTAAACTGCTGCCTGCACCTACCTACGGGGATGATTACAGAGGGGATGGGGTAGACTTAGCAGTACATAGTGACAGGGCCAGAGGCCATGCTGCAGCCCGGGTAAATCACAGTGGTTAAGCTCGGAACAAGCTGACCAGAGGGGCTGAGCAGCCTCCATCCTTGGAAAATGTCAAACCTCCACTGCTTAATCCCAGACTCTCTCTTGATATCTGCTTTAAATCTTTGCTCAACACCAGGGATGATTACTTCTTGTCATAGTCCTAAAGAGCATCCAGAACATTTGCTGACTATCATCTTAATAGCAAAACTTTTACATGCTTGGATAGTCTCTTCTGTCTCATCTTTCTCAGCTAGATCTCGTTTCTTCATCCTTTCCACTTCAGGTGTTTTAAGCTGATTATCCCTGGTTGTGGTTTTTTTTTTTTCTCCTTGTAATTCTGTCTGCACCTTGTGGTATCCAGAACTGGGCACTGGGCCATGAGGTGGAAGAAAAAACAACCCTGCTTCCTATGTCTTAGGTATGCTGCTTAGGTTGCAACATACAGAAGTTCGGTTTGCTTTTGTTGAAATAGCATCACAGCATCAGCGTGTGTGCAGTTCATGATCAACTAGACGAGCTAGTTCAGGTTCTGCAGTGGTTCTATTCAGCTGCATGGCTCCTACTCTGTGTTTGTTTTTCATTTCCTATCTCGCTCCTCTGCGGTTCATGCGTTGAAATTCATTTTACTGATTTCAGGCAGTACCCCCGGTTTTCAAAGGTGCAGAGTTTGTGGTGCTCTTTTCAGGGTGCTCAAAATTGGCATGTGTTCCCACTCTGAGATGGAAGTTGTTAACAGAAATGCTGGATTGTGGCACTGCATTACCCACTACCCCGAATTCTTAGCAAACGTCAAGTTTAGCTGCAATGACAGCCTTCAGAATTGAGGGCAGGTAACCAAGACCAAAAGAAACCCCACCATTTCAAGACACTTTTGACTTGTTCTTCCTGGGTATTGAAGTTAAGCTTTCTGTTTTGTTCCCTGAATTTCTTTTTCGGAGATACTTTCTGAACTTTTCCTGTTTTTAGACCTTCTCTGTCCTCAATGAATATTCAAAGAGAATTGTTCCAAGATTATTTTGGCTTATTTCCCTAGACTCTTTCCTGGAATTTCAGCTATCCTGACAATTAAAATATCTTTAACTCTTTATGAATGTTAAGTATTTTTTTCCAGATTCTGGTCCGTATCTTAGTCCTCTGTTTAAAATTGCATTAAATGTCTGGTCACGAGTAACCCTAATTGCAGATGAGATACAGATTTGAAGCATACCGTCACTTAAATCAATGCTTAAAAAAAATCCCATCATCAAAAGACACTGGTTTTGCTGATAATTGGCCTTTATGTAAACACTTAAAACTGACTTGGTTCTCTTGGATCCTTCTCCTTGCCTTTTCTCTATACAGCCTACCTTAAGCATGTAACTGTGTTTCTTTTTACTGGCTTTGGCTTCTTCCTTTTTTTCTCAAAATATCCTTCACTTCGCATTGGTCAATGCTTAATCTTCACATTGATATTCAATTCAAACTGGACACCTCCTCACTATTTCGGTACAGCCATTCAGTAAACCCTTCTCCAGAAAGCAATCGACAGAAAGGGTGTTTCACAAGCGCCATGTGGGCTGACATTACTGAAGCTGTGCTTTATCTTGTTAAGGTAGAAACTATGCACTTGTTTTCAGAACAAGAGCTTGCTCTTAGTATTGATAGGAATTTTTCAGGGCAGGGATTTGGTCTACATATTCATAACTGAGCCAGCTCTGTTAAGAACAGTAGGAAAAAATCCATGGACGTCCCAAAGACTGAAGTTACATAATTTATTTATTAGACATTCTGACTTGATAGTAAATATGCGAAGACTATAAACAGGCATTGTTTATGAATGTATTACTTAAGTACAAATATTCAGAGGTTAATATTCACATACACTTCTCTCTGTTCACTGAAGAGGTGCAGCGTAATAGTTAAGGACAAAAAACTGATAGAAGGGAAGCAGTCTGTCCTTCACGGCTAGCTTAACATGAACTAGAAGGAAATGGAGAAATAATCTTCATAGTTCTTACTGATCTCCCTTTATACTCTTGCAAGCGAGAAAGCCAAGCTATTTATTGACTGAACTTTGGATAGCCACCTCTGATTAGCTCAGCTTTCACGAGCAAATCTTACAGTTCAGTGAAAATGCTGCATGCTGTCAGAAAGTGTAGGAAGATGTGAGGTTACAAAACAGATGTCATTTTTCTTCTTTACCAAATAAATTCAAAAATATTCAAGGTTAACCTTATCACAGTTGATGACAAAACAGAAGGTGTTGACATGCTTCTGAACTTACACTTCTCTCATTTTTATTGACAAATGAGCTAAGATATTTGTCAAAGATTGACAAATACAAACTCACAAGAACAGAAATATTCAAACTATAATAATTTCTCTGGATGAAGTCCTGCTTGCCTACTGAAGTTCTCAGACCAAATGTAATGCTGCTCCTACAGTCATGGTTCATTTGGCAAACATACTTGCAGAGTAATGCCACTTAAGTTCCAGCTTGGCATCCTCTGGTCACAGAGGTTTCTCCCTGGGAAACTCTGAATTTAGAAGACATGACATTTGGACTCTGGATTGGCAAATTAAATGGGGCTGAGGGACCTGCTCCTGGGGGCTGCCCCATGCCATCTTAGGCACAGTCTTTAGGTTCACACCGGGAGAGTAAGGCAGCCCTTGATGTCTCATAATCCAGAACTTCTCAGCAATCTATAACAAACTCAGGAATAAAAAACTGCAAATACAGTTATGCTACCAAGGAAAGTCTAGGGTCATGTATGTCTCCTAGACCCATTCCATGGAGGGAAACTTGTTTTTGTCCTAAGAGCTTTGGTTAGACACTAGACTGTGCTCCACACTCAGTGAAAACAGATCTCTAACATCCCTTTGTTGATGTATTCACAGGAGGTGGAAATTTTCTTCAGACTCCAGATCTAGAGATAAGTGTAACCATGAACATCTCCTAGACCCATTAACTAGGTACCTGGTGACTTAAATATTACTAGAAGTAAAGACATATTCTCATTTTCAACCTTCTTTCTAGTAGAGGGAGGTTTAAAAATATTAAAGCTCAGTTCTACAGGAAGAATAGAAAAAAGTGGAACTTAGAAAAAAAGTGGAACTTACAAATAAGTGAAGCAGAAAAAATGAAAATAAAAGTAAACAAATAAGTTAAAGACATTATTGGCAGACAGGAATCAAGTCTTCTTCTAAAATCCCGTAACTGGAAACTCAATATCTCACATACATACTCAACTTCAACTTTTAACTCCAGGATCTTTTCTGCCCAGCTAATGGGCAGCTAATGGCAGCTAATCCATCCTAATGCTGGTCAGGCTGTTTTTCCCCACAGCTGATCTGAAGTATCTAGCTGTCACTGCTGTCTTTGGGTGACAAAGAAACACTGAGTTTCAAATCTAACCTTAATGACAATTTATATTGAGCTAACCAGATAAAAATTTAGGGCCTTGGGATTTTCCTCCTTCAGTGAATGCAGAGCACCCAGTTCCCTCCCTGGGATAATCAGCCATGGAGGGATCCAACAAGGCAGAATCACAACTTTTTTACTTCTCTCTTTGGAGCCCCGGTGAGAGTGTACAATTTCCTATGCAAGCCCTCTCTTCTGAAAGAAATTAATTTCCAATTTATATCGCATCAGTTGCGGTGCTAGAAAGTTGGTTGACTTGCCGGCATTTTCCTAAGCTTCTTAAATTCATCACATCTTAAATCCAGTAGATAAATATTCACAGGATTTTCGGTTTAAAACTGGTCCTTTTGGGGTGCTTTTTTATGAGCAAACTTACGAAAGTGCTGCCTGGAATGAAATGCAAAGTAACAACATCTTGGATTAACAAACATCAATTTTAAAAATAGCTGCTTTTAATTACTGAGCTCTAAATCAGAAAGTCAGTGCAACATCAAGGGGCTGCTTTTCTCTATTGAATGTGAATAATATTTAAAAGTGAGATGTCTTCTAACCCTTTAATTTACACCTTCTAGGGACGGTTCTGACTCACAGTTTTAATTTCTCCCTATTTTTTCCTCCATGAGTTGCAAAACACATTTCAAAGCCTGAATAAGTGTAGAGACCTGATCCAAAATTCCTTGGCAAATCTCCCTCCTATTGTGAGGAATATTGGCTGCCAGGAGTCCAAGATTGAACTCTGTAAGGACAGAGTTTTTCCAACACTCCTCGGTCACTTCGAGTATCTTTTGAAAATCTGATCTTTTTATATCAGGTGGCTGAAGGTTTCCCATTTGTATTGTCCCACAGTATCATTCCTTTATCCTTAACTTGGACATTTCAGAAAATGAGAGAAATGCTCAGCTTCTATGTGGCTCTTATACGTAAAATATAGAACTTCTGTGTGCCTCAAACTCACCTAGAAGAGAAGGTTTGCACTAAATATTACCACCATCGATCTCTAGTATTCCTCCAAAAAATATTGGGGAAGGTTATTATAATTATGTAAAATCAGTTAAGGAAAAGGCACTTTTTACGAGACTCATAGTCTCAGTGTGGCTGCCACAGAGCTTTCTGAGATGAATGAGATGGGTTTCATTCACAACTTAGACAAGTTTCATTCATTTATTTGTTACATCCTACTGATGACGTGTAACTTCCAGTAGGCGAGGTTTTTTGTTAACTAATGGAAAAAACATTTCTCAGCTATGATTTTATCTGAAGCCAGTTGACTCCAGAGGTGCAAAAGGCAAGCGGTGTTGTGGGTGATCACCAGCCTTTTGACAGCACATGGTTTAGTATGGGGGAACGTTTATCAAACAAACAATGTTAACTTGACTTAAGACTGACTTTGAAGTTTGATCTCTAGCAGGAAGACCTATCTAATGATTAAACCATGGAATTAAGCTCTTAGGACCATAGCTAATAAAAGCCTTGGGTGCTTATAACTGGGATGCTGCAATTCTTCATTCTAGACACATGCTGACCACAATGAAATCCAAGGACTGAGGGAGATGATTTAAAGCCATTCACTGAGCAAAGAGCTGCTTCCAGCCAACCCAAAGAAAGGATCAGTACAAGAGCGAAGGCTGGACTCTGACCTCTTTAGAGGCTAGGTGCCTGAGAGAGCCATATGAGGTGACTTGCAGCAGGGCAAGATTCAATGAACCAGAAGGGGAGGTCTTAAGGAAGCTGACTCCACTTTTCTCAGCTACGGCACGCAGCTGAGAGCAGGCAACTTCTGCTTTTGGAGAGCTGTTTTCCCCTGGGCAATCACAGAAGAGAAGAGTGGGAATGACTCTGAGATCAGAGACCAGGACCTGGGGGTCCCACCCCACCGGGGCTGTGATTTTGAAAATGGGATGTTGCCTGGGGAGGGCCATCTCTGTCAGGAGGAGAAGGGAAAAGGAGGGCCACTGCTCACCCCGAGGCACAGCAGACTGCGTTGGCTGAACGGATGGGAGCACATATTGCTGGCTCTTTTTCTCTCTCCTACCTGTAACACAAATCTGGAAGTCTTAGAGGAGCCATCCTCTCGCAGTGGCATGATAGGACTCCCAAAACCGCTTAGTGCTTGCCTAGCACAAGAGAAAGGAAGCACTACACAAGAGTGTAGTGTTTAGCGTGTTCTAACAAATGTTTGAATTTTTTTTCTGTAGTCAGATATACAGCCTTTAACATGAGCTAAAACAGTTACAGTAAAGCCAAGAGAAGGGAGCTTTAAAGTTTAACAAAACCAGCTTAAGCATAATGCAAATTTGGTAAGACTTTTTTTTACAATGGATTTAAAAATACCCTTACCGTTCGCAGTATGGTGTTGCATAATGATTTGAGTGCCACCACCAAATTTTGCACACCGTGGCCTAGGTATTTGAAGACATTTAGATACTCCCTCCTATGAACGCAATGAGAGCTTGGGGTGAGCTTCAGCTGCCTAAGCACAGGTGGCTTGAGCTTCTTCAGGTGCCCGATGGTGCCCGAAACCACCAGGGCAGGGTGGGCAGACATGACGTGGGACCGGCAGGGATCCCATACTCTGCTGGCGAGGCAGCTAAGCAGGGCAGCCGACGGGCGACACGATGGCTCCGGGCGTTCACGGCGAGGCACCTGAACCGCCTCCTCGGTTTTTGGGGCGGTGGTTTGCTGCAGGTGCGGAGAGACCCACGCTGGCTCTATCTAACGTTGCGCTGAGCAGCCTTCCTCAGCCCGCGCCGGGGACTCCCGTATCACGCTGCCCTTTGCGGGGCAAGATGGTCACAGCGGTGAGGATCCGTGTCCAAATTCACAACTTTCCAAGGGAGGGATATTTTTATTCCGATCTGAGAAACCTAAGTGAAAATTTGGGTCCTAAAGATTATATTTTATTAGGTGTTGACAAAGCACCACAAAGATTTTCAGTGCTTTATTAAAGGTTTTTAATATGGATGATTGCATATATCCAAGCCAAAATCTTCTCCATCCTACATAGGTATTTATCTCAGCTAGCAGATTTTGTTTGCTCAGATCCAAATTAGAAAGTATTTAAAGCAGATAGCACATCTCTAAAAATATACTGAATTTACAATGAAGCTTTAACATTCTCTTGCTAAATTTCACACATCTCATTTGATTTCTGAAGAGAAAAGGTAAACACAGAAATTTCCTTCACCAGGTCGCATGCACTGCTTGCAACAATAAAAGAGGAATATTTCTCATGTTACTACCATGTATTTTAAGCAGAGAACAAATGGCCATTCTCTTTACAGGCAAGGAAGTCGAATTCCTGAATGTAGTTAGTGCTCTTTTTTTTTTTCTCTTTATTGGTACAAATGTAAGCTCCTATGTAAATTAAATGGCTGCTGTTCAGACCCAGTTGAACAGAACAGGGGAAGACAGGACCAGATTACTTCTGTCTGTCTTAATAGGACTTTTTAATAAAATTTACTTTACGTGGCTCCGAATCATGCCAAGTTAAATTATCACTGCAGCCATGTTCACATTCTTGTTAATGTATTTTAACCGCAGTGCAGAAGGTTAGGGTAATGGGAAGAGCTGAAAGCAGAATGGTTACAGTGAAACCCAATTGCTGCCTGAATTTAGATAATTTTCCTTCCAAGTGACAGTCCATTAAATCCCTAAATTGTTTTATTTGCTACTTAAGAAAGTCTTTGCTCAGTCTTTGGGTGTCAGAAACTAATGAAAGAAGCCTTAGAAGAAAATCTGCACATTCTATGAAAGTAGAACTAATATGACATGCAGAGCTTGTACAATGTTGTAATTTTTGACTTTGTAGAAAAGTGAGACAGTGCATCATAAAAGTTTATTTTACAGAGATTATAAATGTTTAATTCTCCCTTAATTTTTAAAAAAAGAATAGTTTCAAGATTCAGGTTTAGCAAAATGTCCTAGTCATTACTTTAAAAAACCAATCTCTACATTAAATATATTTGATATCTTAGTACAAGTCCATTATTTTTTGCTACTGAACAACAGAATATAAAAAGGTTTTCAGTTTTAGTATCATACGAGTCTACCTTGATTCCTATCACAGAGTGCCATATAAGTAATGTTTTGAAATACTCAGTTACCCAAAATTTAAAAGGACTTCTGTAAATGAGATTATATGATACCTCCTCTTCCCCAACCCTGTTCCTCCCCATTTTCTTGATATGATTTCGGAGCTGCTCGCTCTGCACCTCTTCTCCAGCTCATGGTTCTTCCAGTTACATACTTACTGGCTTACTGCAAATACTCTCAACCCAATTGAAAAGATAACAGGAATTACGGCAACTGTCTGATGTGCATCTCAGGAGTTACGTGCTCATAATCAAAAGTTATCAACATTCATCAGCTGAAAAGTTAAAACTGTCATTGAACTTTTATGTTTGAGTATATTGTGCTCTCATATCTGTGTATATTTTTCTGTATATTTGCAGTGCTGTCCTGCTTGGGAAGAATTATAATTTTTTCTGGTGTTTAGGAAGCTGCTTCTATGGAGCATTGAAGTTCGGTGAGAGAGCCCGAGATGTCCAAGCACGTGTGGGGTTTTGACATTTCAAACATGGGTCTGGCTTTCAGAAAGTGGTAAGAAACTTTCAGGAAAAAAAGAGAGCCCTGAGCCGTCCACAATGGATTTAAACTAATGAAAGAGGAAAAGATGGCTGTACGGTCTAAGGGCTGTGCTTGGGAGCGTGAGAGATATCAAACAGGGAAAACACAAGGTGCCAACATATCAGAAAACATGCACAGCAAGCTTTAAACAGAAATCTTAATTAGTTGCAGAAAGAAACAGTATACAAAATACCTGTCAAAGGCTGCAGGAGTAACTTTCAGTTATTATATTTAAAAAAAAAGTTTAAAAACTTGTTTTTTATGACAGTGTGGGAAAGTTTTAGCTTTGTTTACAGTTCCAGAAATACCTTATATCAAATTTATGGGATAGTTTTAGTTATAGCAATTCTTTTTAAAAGAGCCTGGCCCTAAAAATGTAACAAGTCAGTAAAGGAGGTGTTAGAAAATACTGTTTTCCTCATATTAAACACAGAGCTAATTTCAATGCATGCACTATACATAGGGCTCCATTTCTGTCCTAGGACATGTGGTGCTTCCCACCGTCCAGAAATACAGATCCCGTGGATGTTGTGCACTGGCTTGACTAGACATTAGCAAGGAAGCTTATGTCAGGTAACATACAGCGTTATGAAATATATATTTTAATTGATCTTCTGTCACGGCACTTGAAGCACCACAAATCGACAGGGTAGCTAGATGTAAGGTCCAACCCTCCTGCTCAATCAGGGTCACCTACAGCAGGTTGCCCAGGACTGTGTGTCCAAACAGCTTTTGAATATCTCCAAGGACGGAGACTCCACAGCCTCCCTGGGCAACCTGTGCCAGTGCTCGGTCACCCTCAGAGAAGAAAAGTGTTTCCTGATGTTCAGAGAGAACTTCTGTGTTTCAGGTTGTGCCCATCACCTCTGGTGCTGTCACTGGGCACCACTGAAAAGAACCTGGCTCCGTCCTCTTTGCACCCTCCCTGCAGGTATTTATAGACATTGATGAGATCTCCCTGAGCCTCCTCTGCTCCAGGTTGAGCAGTCCCAGATCTCCCAGCCTTTCCTCATAGCTGCGATGCTCCTGTCCCTTCATCATCTTCGTGGTCCTTTGCTGGACTCTTTCCAGTACGTCCATGTCTCTTGTACTGGGGAGCTCAGGACTGGAGTCAGCACTCCAGGTGTGGCCTCACCAGTGCTGGTGACTTTGGCACAGACTCCGTAGCAGAAACCTTTGACAGGCAGCTACCCTGGGACAGTCTTTCTTTTTATCAGAGAGGTCATTTGCTGCTGTCAAGGTGAGGATTAGTAACGCTCAAGTGCTCAGCCCAAAGGGTGGGAGGAAAAAACAAAGGGGCTGCAGGTTTCAGCATTGACAGGACTGTTCTGTTAAGAACAAAATCCTTGTTTCCTTAGTTGTATTTAGAAGGTTTTTTAATATATATTGAAGTTATTTTTCTGGTCAGTCTGGCCAGCCTGATGTTCAAGAGACTTTTCAACAGGTTTGTACAAGCTGAATTCTCTGTAGGCTCACAGTACAGCCGTCTGAACTGCTGGTTTCTTTTTGCCCTTTCTAAGTACCAGGCAACAGCTAGATACTGCTGTGTGCCATTGTTTTCCTAATCTATATAGTTTATATAATCTGTACGAGTTCCTTAATATTTCACTATATGAAGCAATTTCATGAACTATGAAACTCGAGCCTGCAGACGTGGTCAAATCCACTTCCATGGAGCAAAGCAATGTTACTTAAACATATGTTCAAATATGTTACCGAATTTGGAAGCAGCATTTGTGGTCTATCATCCCTGAGTTATCCCCTCACCAGGGAAATACAGAATAAAATCATCAGTAGCGACAAGTTGCTGTCAGCAGGATCACGATGCCCCACACTTCTGCAATATATTTACTGTTTCAGAGTTTGAAGTGTTTAATAGAAGCATCCTGGTTCGGATCAGTGCCCCACAGCGGGGCTCCCATGGGAGGAGGACCCAGCCTGATGCTCTGGTTTGGCACAAGAACGGCCACCGCGAGGCTGCATTGGGTGGACGTCCCATTCCCCTGAGAGGACACAACCTTTGGAGAACCATCTCGTGGGACCCGCAGCTGCTGAACTCGGGAGGCTGCCGTGCACCCGCCCCCCCCAGCCCCGCTCCGCCATCTGGCTCGTTTGGCTGTGGATGCTGCTCGCAGAGATACAGTGTTCACCATCTGGAACATTGGTTCTGGAAAGTATACGGCAAAATTAAGTGTCCAAATTGCTGCCTACGCTCTCCTTTTCTGCAGCACCAGAGTGGAGGCTACAATGCTTGCTACCAAGCAGCCAGCCCTGCTACGTGCTCCTGTACTGCCGGGTCCTCCAGCCGCTGCTTTCTCATGCCGTGAGAAGTGGAGTGGGACATGCGGATGCAGTACATTTGGGGAAAGAATTCAGTGCCGAGATGAAATTATTCTTTCAGATTTTTTTTGAATATTTTTTTTTTTCTTGAGAGAAGCTAACCAAAAAATATAGACCTACTATTCACAATCCAAGTAGCCCAGAGTGTTTGCTGCTTCAAAGCTGTGCCACAGGTTCTAGGCATACCTTGGAATTAAAAAAAAAAAAAAAAAAAAGTCTAATATCAGCCCAGTAAATATAACTGTGTTTATCTTAACAATAACCTCTTCTTTGTGACCCACCATTTTCCTTTCCCTCCTTGCAACTTCAAGAAAGAGCTTTGGAAAATATGTTTTTGAAATACCTCTCTTTGTGGAGCTTATTAAATTAGTCTGCTCCTTTCAGTATAAAAAAAGTAGATTAAAGCTCAAGTCATTTCATGGTCTGAAAAGAGTGTCAATAAAAGTAAAATAATGTTTGTACAGTTTAGTATAGCGGGTTAACCTTTCGAAGAACACAGCAAGTGCTTTATGGAAAAAGAAATTACATTCACGTGTCCTTCTGCCTTCGCAGAGGTAGTTTTGTAATATATCATGAAAGAGCTGCAAATACATGTGCTGAATGGCAAGTATGCTGATCGTTGCCCTGCGGCAGGTTTAAGAAAGGCGACAGTCAGAGTACGCAGCAGAACTTTCTCAGAGATGGGTTGTCATGTCAGTTTTGACATTTGTTTTGGAAGAATTTTGTCTGTCTCTCAAGCGGTGTGATCCTCAGTGTACAGTCGCTTTGGAAGTGTTAGCTAGTCCGCGTTGTGCCGAGCACACTGATGCTTTGAAGTGTCAAAAGCTGCTCGAGATATTTTAGCAATATGTAAGCCCATTTCCTTTGACGGAAGATCCAAGACAAGGCTGTGGGAAAGTGAAATTTCTTCTGGAAGATTATCACCCATTGCTATATTAAGTGGCAGAAAATCTTCCAGTCACTCTAGCCTTTGAAAATGATGATCTAAAGTCTGAGTCAATGTGCTCGTATTCTTCCCCTGACTGAGCGGCTGAGGCTCAGGAAGTGTCTCCATCGAAACAAACTGACTGTAGCTGTAGGAAAGGAAAGCTCTGTGCTTGAAAAAGCCCAGAAGTGTGTCTGTCCAAAATAGGGAAGGCAGGGGAACGTGGTACAGCGTGGAGAACTCTGTGCAGTTTAATCATTTTCCTGCACACATTTGTTCCGTTCCCTGTAATAGCTTATTGTAATCTAAAAAAAAAGTTCGTTATGAATGTATTTTTTTCCATTCTGTTAATTTGAGAGACTTTTACAGTTAAAATTCTGAAACCAAACTCATTTAATGTTCAAAAAGACAGAATTGCCACTAATAAAACATAACAGTAAATGAAACACATAAAATGATCACATGCTGTACTGAATACGATTACAACAGCCAATGTATTGAATACTGTGAGATATATCCTCTATTGCTGAGGGGAAAATACGCTGTGTCTTCTCTGATATTGCAGTTGCTTACCTCCCTGCTCAGGTAGCATTTATCCATTTTTTAAAACACTGTCATCGTGCAGACTAGTTGCGGGCGACAAGGCTTTTCATAGCCTGGCTCTAATTCCCCATTATGATACAGCACTTTACCTTAGGCATCGCATTGCAAGCAATAGGGAAGATGTACTTTCTACTAGTAAATGATGCACAGGCGCCAGAGCCAATCCTTCTGTTGACACTGTCTATTTAAACAGCTATGGATGGTCCATCAACCCCCTGTGCTAACAGAGAGCAGCATTCAGCTCTCGTCACTATTTTTCTTCTCAGTTTTCTTCATCCTCCAATTTTGATTCCCTTACAAAGGATTATAGCAGGCAGCAATGGAGCAGAGAGGGTTAATAAGCAAGGCATAAAACAAATCAATTATTTAAGTTTGGAAACATGCTAACTCAATCAATTTGAGAGGAATTTTTAAGTACTGAATTAACTGATTAAGACCCAAACTTGTGCATGTCTCTAAAGAGTCAGTTCAGTAGTGTTCAGCTCCCTGTCTTGATGATGGGCAGAGACGCAAACTATCTTGGTGTCAAATTAGATGCCAATTTAAATCTGCTAGCTGAATTCAAGCTCCCCTTCAAGAAAATCTCAGGATATATGAATAGATGCTCAATAAGGCAAAGCCTCAAAGACTGTTGTTGTGACACTGATGACACTGGTAGTGACTGGACTGAACTTACTCCAGGGGATGCACCATTAACCTCAAAGCCCGAGCTTAAGCTCACTTTATTCCATGTAAATTAAATGAGAATCTGGAGAGTTGTATAAGAAATAGTCAAGAATGTCTAATTTTGTCTCAAGAGTGACCCTCATGTATGAGGTTGTGGATATAGAGCTGAGCCAGCATAACATGAATAGTCACACTGAAGTGTGAATTTTTGGAAAGTCCGTGACCTCTGTATTTTGGACCATTGCTACTAGCACAGAAATAAAATAATAGAACAAGGATGCAGCTCCTCTCCTGGAAGAGTTAGAAATGTTTTCGGATACTCGGACTGCTGGCTGATTCTAACTACGTCAGAATGAGAAACATAGTCTTCAAGTGGTTCTCTTTGTGGATAGTGTTTTTCTGCCCAGATCGCTGTAGCTAAACCAATGCAAAAGCCAAAGCTGTGCTAAAGACATATAGGTGCTCCTGTGCAAGGAATATGTCCATTCCCTTTTAGGAAGGAAAGCTACCTTTATTCTCACCTATAATGTACCCAGGCCTAGTTCCAAAAGTATGGAAGGGGGATGAAAAAGGAGTGTAACTTTCTCTTGCCAGCTTTGCTCACTTTCAGGCCTCCCTGAGCTGTCAGAAAGGGACAGAAACCTATTGTTTGTGAGAATCAGGCCCACTATATTTAATAGCACAGAGGAATATTAGAAATCTGTTCAGGAATAAATAAATCAGGAAAAAAAATCTAAGTATTAATTAGATTTGGAATATATCACACATCTCCCAGATCAAGGACCTTATAATTAAAAATGAGTTTACAGATTTCAGTTCTCCCTGTATGAAAGAGTCATCCACTCTATTTTTATCTCCAACTGTTCTTGGCAATCCAGGCCAATCTGGGAATGCTCTGGATTTTGGTCCAAAACCCTACAGTAAATGACCTCGTTAAAAATGTAGCAGTACAGCATATATTGGCAGGAAATTTTTGCAGCTTCCAAAAGGCTAAATCTCCCAATACACCCAAATACTTCGGCAACTGGGGCCAAATGTAGGTATAGGTGGAGAGTTTCCGCTACTTAGGGACATAGAAGTGTTATGATTTAATCCCTGTTTGTTTCTAGATTTATTCTGGTTTATGCTGTCACTTGATTGCAATGAAGGTCCTGCTAGGGCTGCTTTTCCAAAATGAATGTTTAAAATCCAAGAGAATAAGTTGGGACGGCTCTTTATTTTGTAGACATAGCCTTACTTTTGTAGCTACTGTTAATCATCATGACTTTTGTTTCAGGGATTCAGAAACATGCGCAGCACCATTTGCACGAGAGGTCCCAGGTCACGTCTGTTTACAGAAAACAACAAAAAAACCTGTGACGATTTCATTCACATTTCTCAGCATGTGTGACTCAGGACTAGAAACATTGCTATAAATAACATGCAAAAATGTAGATCGTCATTAAAAGCTAAGGGCTAATTTTTCCTTAGAAAAGGATCACTAGCTTACCAGCGTCTCTGGTCTTCTGTTGCTTGGAGCACCAAGATACCAGTGTAACATCTTCAGTGTAAACTGCTCAGGAATCGTGATGTTGGGACAGCATTTAAAAGTTGAGATTTCCTCTTGCGTTTTGTATCAAGTCAAGCAACAACAGGACAGATTCTTTTATTTTACTTCCATGACCTAGTACACCTTCCCATATCTTTATAGGTTTAAAAGAAAGGATTACTTTTTTAAAGGAACATAACAAAAGCTTCTTTTGGAAAATGTATGTTTACCTCTTTAAACAGAAATGCCTACAATTCTGATTATGTAGAGTCATTGAAGAAGAATTTCCAATTTTTTTCTGGAGTATTCATTCTGTGCTCTTGACAGTCCTTTTGGCGTCCTCTCCCTCAGCATCTCCCATTACAGCCAATTATTTTGTTATGTCAGAGCAATACCCTGGAGTCCCTTTGCGACGGAGGTTTCCCTGGGCTCGGGGACTGCTCTTGCTGCAAGGACCTGATGATTTCATTAAGCAAGATGGAGTAAGGGCTCGCTCCCGAAAAGCCGCCGCGGGCTTGCTGTCGCGTGCCGCCGCAACCCCGAGGGAAAGGCCGGGAGCCCAGCCGCCCGAGCAGAGGTGCCTTGCTGCCGGCCAGCGAGCACAGGGCGTCCTCCACGCTCCCCCTTGCGTGTTTTTGGGCAGCGCTGGGCTTGGCATGCAGAAGTGCTGGTCCTCTGGCTGCAAGGTGTGGAGGGTCAACCATGGCTGGCCGCTGGCCGCCCACGAAGCCGCTCGCTGCCTCCCCCTCCTCAGCAGGGCAGGGAGGGGTGGATTAGCGCAAAGTGTGGTGGATCCAGTGCAGCGGCAGGTTTTCTCCTTAGCAGCATTTCTTTCGTTTTCCCCTCAGACCTCCCCTCACTTGATTAAAATGAAATCAGTTAACAAGTGATCTTAATGTTAGTTCAGATGAAAACTGAGCTGTGGCCTCAGAGTGCTTCAGTGAAGTTTGTTCATGGTCATTTCTCTGTTCATTTTGTTTTTTTAATGGGACTGTCCCGTAATGCACCCACCTTTCCTCCACACGGAGCAGCAATCCTCCCTCACTCAAGGCAAGAACAATCCCCACAGGTCTTCTTTCTCCACGTGAGATGCCACACAGAATGGACGTGCTTTGGAAAGGGGAGTTTAAGCATCAGTGCTCTTTCACAGTGCCTGTTGCTGATCAGGAACGGCAAGACAAGATCCTTGTAGGTGCCAGACAGAAGGAGACAGCATATACATTTGGTGTTTCTAAACCGAGAGAATATGAGTGCACCGCTTAGGCTACCTGTCCTCTGATCACCTGCACGCCTTCCTACCCCCCTGCCCCCCTTTTCTCCCTCATTTTCCTAGCCCACAAAACAGCTGAATGAGCAGGAACCTCTTGAGGCAGTAAAAGAAGGGAAGAGAGAGAGAAAACATGGACTGTGGTGGGATTGGTGTTACCCCTTCAGCATCCGGCTGCCAAAAATAATGGCCCACAGGGCCCGCCCCCCTCCCTTAAGACTTGTTGGGGATAAAACCAGTCTCTCCACCTTGCTGAGGGAGACTGTACCTTCATCTTCAGCATTGACGTGCAGACTTCCACATCCTGAGGCGGGAGCCTTGGCTTAGAGACTCGTGGCAGAGTGTGAACATGCCAGGCGGAGGAGAAGAAAGGCTGGGGTCAGGGCAAGGGAGGTGTATGCTGTCCCTATCCAAGCACACGGAGAGTTTTTTTTTAGGAAAAAACATGCCTTGGAAGTGTATTGACTTTTTCATGGAGTGTCCCAGGGGAGGCAGAGCCACAGCTGCCGTGCCAGGCGAGTGCCTACCTGGATTGCATTTGCTCCACCACCTGTTGCAGATGGGAAATTATATTGTCTGTTGTAGCACCGATGGCAGACTTCAGTAGCAAGCAAATAAGCGAGGGCATGGCTGCAGCTCTGCTGGCTCTATTTTGACCAACTGCAGCTCCGTGAAGAGAATGCCCAGGGGAGAATAAGGGACCTAAGTCCTGGTAAGAGACTTTTTCAGCAAAATGCAAGAGAAAATTCACCGTTTTGCCATACAGATGAAGAATAAGAAAGCAAATAAATAAATAAATAAAGGCTCTACTTTCATTCTTTTCTGCTAGCGAAAGGATATATCTGAACTCCAGTTTTATTTCAGAAGATTGACATTTATTTCTAGACACTGAAATTTATACAGAAACCAACAGGTTTTCCTGCCTAAATAAAGTATGGGAGAAAAAGCTGTAAGGCATACGGTAGCCTTAGAAATCTTATATGCCTGTTACAGTGAAGATGGGAGAAAAACAGCTACTAATGCCTAACACGTCGCTGAATAATCCACTCTGTTGCCATGATAGCCGCACTGGTACCTTGAAAGAAATCATGCTTGTGTGGATGTGGCATGATGAATGACAAAAATAACTTTGCATCCTCAAAGAGCTGGAGAAAGAACTAATCAATCATGTTCTGTTTCATTCTTTTTAAACAACTATTGTTGCTGATAACAGGTAAGTGAGTGGAATTTATTCTCCCAGCGGAGGAGAACTGAATTAGGTGCCTGATGATAAGCTTCCATACTGTGAGCAAATTGACTGTTTGCAGATACTTGAAGCTCGAGGGTATGTGTGTGGCCAGAGGTATCCTTTCTGATGAAACAGTGCATTTGGCTGTAGAGGCTGTGCAGCCCAGGATGCTCACCCAGCAGGGATTCGCAGGCTGCATTTTGGTGTGCCCCCCCCTTACAGACCTGCTTGCCAGCACCGGTGCTTCCCATCCAGCCAGGCATTCCCTGCCCGGGAACCCAGGACAAGGCTTCACAAACGCGGGTGTCAAACCCTTCTGAGCAAGTCTAATGCTGTTGGCACTGGGGAAAAAACCCTTCTGCAAGCTCCCACACGTGGGGTGAATCTGTTTGGCCCAGGGAAACGGGGCTTGGGTGCTCACACGCAGGTACTGACCGACGGAGTAACTGTGAGTGAGAGCGAGCGTGGGCTGGGGGAGCCCGTCTCTCGGCTCACGTACTTGCCACCGGCCGGATTGACAGCAGGGCTAAAGTCGTGCACTATTCACGTCCTGAAAGTTCCATGAAGATAAACAGTAATATAGGTCAAAAGGCCACCTTAGTGCTTCCTCCATGGGGAAGGCTGCTGTGTAAGTTCACCCCTTACTATATATATATATAGGCCAGATAAAATAAATAATGCCTGATTTGCACAGTAAAAAAATAAAGCAGAGATATGGCAGTTTGCAAATTCAGGAATTCCTGTAGGAACTGTCACTATAAGAATTTTATGAATGATTAGTTACTCATCAAGTCATTCCTCCCTTCTGCTCCTCCTCAGATAGTTCCCCTGTTAACCTACTACAGCTCAATAAATACATTTAATTACTGTGGAGCAAAATAAAATGCCTGCTACAGAAATGTGCTTTAACAAGCACGGCAAAAATTGTGAAGACTCATTGCCCTGTGTGTGGAATCAGGCAAAGGTCTTGTGGATGAAATATTACATGATCACTTAATTAAAGACTGTCTGACAGTGAGCACACGCATGGGGAGTGAACTGAATCCTTGTTAATTCTGGACGCTTTTCTTAAATTCTGAGTGCTTTGTTCTGCAGTCTTTTTTTTTTTTTTTTTTCTTAAAAGGCTCATATGGGTTTGTTTCAGAGGGCTTAATGATTTCTTCAAAAACCAAGCATGCATCATTTGAACTTTAGCAGCAGTATTGTTTATCCCCCCAAGTACAGCATAAACCTTTGCTTCCTGATCGCTTTTGCTACGGGAGCAGTGGGGGGTTGTGCTAGACTGTAAGCCAGCCGTTTGGAAATGAGGGAAGGTGAGATTCACACATTGTTATTGGATTTCTTAGATATTGACTGACAGCAGAAGGGTGGAGATGCTCCTGGGATCAGCCTGGCTTCCTGGAGGGCAGAAGACCCCAGTGGCTACAGACCGTCTGTCTCCATGCTCCCTCTTTTCACTTCCCTTTGCTCTCTTACCCGTATCATTTGTTCTTTTATCTCCATCCATCTCCACCACGCATCCCTGCATCCCACCATTTATCCCATGTACAGTTATCCTGCCTCTCCAGTCCTACTCTAGCGATCCTGCCTCAGCAATTGCCACCTCCTCAGATGCAGCTCCTTTCAGGCTCCTTCCCACCTTCAGTCCCAGGCAGGGCCTCCTGCCCCTTCAGCTGATGGGAGCTCCCACACCAGGGTGGTGGGCTCCCTTCCTTCCAGGGCTTGCACTTACACACAGCCACACCTGGCTGTGGAGAAAGCTCCTGCAGGCATCACTTCAGAAGGCAAGCTGCCTTCCCCAAAGCTCTGACGAAGACGTCCAAACTGAAATAGTTCACTTATCATGTGGGCCAAAAGAACAGTTAATGGTGAGGCCAGTCCCCTGCCCAAAGGAGAAAAAAGAAGAGAATGGTAGTAATATTTCTTAAAATGGGCAGGACAGTAGATTCTTTCCTCAACCCATCCACCAAAGCTGTTCTGTTGCAAAAACACTGTGGGGCAAAAAACGCAGCTGGCAGAAGATGGTTTTTCACATGGATCACACCCCTGCAGTTACTGTAAAAGGCAGGAAAACTGGCCATCGGATGGAGACTGTCAGTCTGTGTCACGGTGGGTGCTGCTCTCCGTTCTGCCTGGTGTAGCAAACCTCTGACGGTAAGGGGACAAATGTCTTGGGGAGATAACAACGGCAAGTTATTGCAGGCTCCTCCTGCAATCTTTTTGCAAAGATAATGTTTTCTACTCAAATGCCCAGTGTATCTTCTAAGAGATTTAGATAACATCCTAAACCTATGGTAGGTGTCATGGCCATGTCTGAAGACCAGTATTCGCAGAGGTCATCAGTTGTGGGTCTATCTCACTAGAGGAGCTCTGACTTTGGCCGAAAGCAAGCCTTTTGTGATTCCCATCCTCACAGAGCCACATAATGGTAGAGAATTGTGATCCAGAAGCTAAGCTTTCATGAAAACCAAAATAAAACTCATATATAAATAGAATATGAACCAGGTCATTCTTGCCAATCGGAGTTTGCAGACAGTCTGAGATAATAGCTGTGAGCAATATATAAACTGTTCCCATTCTTCTCAATATGGTGCTAACTAGGAAATCTAATTATCACAATTTAAATGTCAGCATCATTAAATATTTTGCTACTGAATACTCTAGCAGAAACATCCAGCCAATGTACTCTTATTACATTCCCAAACCACCTCCCACATTTTTCACTGTGAGCCAGATGCACCACCTGTCCTCCGCCCAGTCGCCAAAACCTCCGGATTCCTGGGCTACAAGGCAACTCGGCATTGTCAGGCTGACAGCCTGGGACACATCTTGAAAAGGGACAGTTTGGGAGAAGATAAAATTCAGTGCTGAAATGAAGAGCACAGAGAATACTTTGCAGGCAGTAACACTCATTTAATTCAGTATAATACTGATTCTAATATTCATTTGTATATTCCGTTTGGTACAATAAGATGTTCATGATTGCATTTATCTGGATCTACCATGGCATTTCAGACAGTTTCATTCCAGTTTTTTGAAGAGCTGGTAACAAAGATGTTGGCTAGAAAAATAATGCAACACATAAAGGTAAACATTTGTCAGAAAAATAGTAGATGGTAGCTGCTGCCTCCTCAGCACAAGCACTTTTCACTGATTGTCGCATATGCTGTGCCAGAGGCCATATACCACCTTGAGCAAATGGCCTGTTAAAAACTAGCAAATAAACTCTTGATTTATTTCACCATCCACCAAAAGCTTTTTTTTAGTTGAAGCTAAGAAGTGTTGCTTGAAGCATCTGAATCAATTGGTCGTTTCCAATAAAAATTGAACTTTCGGACTTACTCTTGATCAGCAGCAATAATAAACTACATCCGTTCAGTTACAGGTATACAAATTGAAAATTGCATTGAATAATCTCCCAGAAGGCAATCTGACATGGATTACTGTAGTAAGCAAAGACTTGCTACATCTTTTTACCCTTGATGACAATTCATAGGCTGAAGCAAAGCTATGAAGGCCTGAAGAACAAGAAGTTGCGTTATTATGATTATGCAGCTGAAGTAAAGGAAAGCTTGAGAGTGTGAGAGATGGGCAGCTAGAGAAAAAACTAACAAGTGAGAAGCCTGAGGTCCATCAAAAGACTAGCAGAAGTTAAGAGATGACTGGAAATGCCACCAGAAGTGTTGTGGGTAGGCGGGTAGGAAGAGTAGGAATGTATAGTAAAGATACATGGCATGAACAGAGCTCATGGGCGATGACCTAGAGTGTGCGTGCCTGATGTGTGGACAAAAATTATGATCATAAAATACTCTATGCATGAAAAAAGAGAGGTTAAGTATAAGAGACAGGTTTATGTAAAAGTGCCACAGTATGGCTTTGAGCTGCTGAATAGTTGGATTCCCCCGCAAAGACCATGGTTTGGAAGTGCACAGCGCCGGGGGCTGTGTCTGCGGCAGTGCCTGAAGGGTGGCCCGTGCGCAGCAGGTCGTGCGGCTGGGGCAGGCTGAACGCCCAACAGCTCCTGAGCGTGCCTGTGGCCAACGGGTGAATGGTTCTGGCCAGGCCACTAGAAGACCTCAGCCCCAGGCACCTGTGCTGCTAAACACAGTGTTAGTCGGTGGAAGAGGCAGACCTATAAGGAGCAGCCAGGGCTATTTGAAGAAGGGCACAGGCACCTAAGTTTGGGTGTTGGCAGAGGGAGGCGCCCAAAATGAGAACTGCAACCCGAAGAATCTGCAAACAGGGCGCCCATCCCCATGGGGCCACCAGCGGCCACTGTCGGGAGCATGCACTTAGTCACTTCGCTAAGTGCTTGTAATGACCATAAAGTAAAAAAAAAAAAAAAAAAAAAAAAAAATTCATAGAATTTATCTATAAAAATCCTGGGTTTAAGGTAAAACTAGGAGATAGAGTTACAGTCCTGAAGAGAAAGCCTATACCTGAATTCCTGACTGTGAAACACATTTAATGTCAGTCAGGCATGCCGCAGAGGTGGGGGCAGTCGATGACACCGTCATACCGATTCTCCAGTGTTTCTTGCACCAGTAGAGGTACAAACACCTGCCCCAGGAACTACACAGATGGTGCAAACTGAACAAGCAGGTCTCTGAACTATTGCTTTCTTTCCAGATGTTCAGGTGAGACCCATGTTACAGAAGATGTCTCCCTGATGATGTCATCTTGGACTGGAAGATAAAAGAGAGCTCTTTATGTCAAGGCAGGCGTACTTACCACAATCTGTTTCTCCTTTAGACAATATCACGGCTGTCAAAATCAAATTGAATGCTTTGTAGTTTCAAATCTGGAAACACAAGCTTCTGCTCAGAATCATCTCTAGGTGAGATTAAAATCCATACTGAAATTCCTTTTAAAATGGAGGCCAGTACAGTCTGTGTAGTTGTGCCAAACTTTTCCAGCTTGCCAATTTGCTTGAAATATGGAAAGCATAGTTTGGATAGAGTACCCACTGCGTGCTCAAAATAGATCCTAGTTGTGCTTTTGGAAATAACTAATCAATGAACACTTTAATATAGAGACTTTATTTCCCATCAGTGTCATCCCTCCATAAAACTGGTGTGCTGCACTTCAACTTCCCTCATTGTGTACTCCGCAGAGGCCCTCAGGCTTATCAACTCAATACATCCTTTTCTGATCTTTGGTGTTTCAACCAAAAAAGTATAGCATGGGCTACTGGTTGTTTTGGACTACCTCCAAAGGCTAATTGATAGCTCTTTGGGTGCAGCCTTGCCATCACTTTCAAAACGATAAACCAGTGGAAAAAAAGGATCGATAGCCAGGCCATGGATCCTGAAGACCCTGAAGTTTGCTGGCTTGATGAGGAACCATGTAAGAACAATCCAGATGGGAACAGCATTGGGTTTCTAATGGTATTTTGTTCTTGCTCTGCCTTCTCATCTCCTTCCAGTCTGCTAGTGCTTAGAGCGGAGAGTGTGTGTGGTCTCACCGCAGCCATCCAGAAGGAGAGAATTAGTGGTCTTCTCCATGACATGATTAAAGAAAACAGGCTTGTAAAGTGAATACATATTGACTGGGATATGAACATTGTCACTGGGAATGAAAACGAACCCCAAATTTTAAAGTAATATTTAAAAATCTACCCATCCATAGAGGAAAAAATTAGAAAAATAACCAGCTATTCTGTAGAGGGTCAGATCTGTTTTGCATCAGTCCCTTAGGGCTCTCCAGGGAAGAAGAGTCTCTGGAGGTTAGTGGAATCTTAGCTCCCGAAGGAAGTCTGCGGCAGGGTCTGGAGCTGATCTGTGAGTCTCACAGGATGGTGCTGGCTGGGAGTACAGCATTTCCAAGCGAGTAATGCTTTATTGTGTGCCATGCTGCAAATTCTTTTGCTGTTCTGATCTTACCAGACTGTGAACTATTCTCTTTTTTACTCCTGGGGGATCTCACAAAGCAGAATTATAAACAAACAAACAAAACCCTTCTCTTTGTTCCTGTGTCCTCTGACTCTTCAGTGAAGTTCTCCTCCTGTGAAGAGGAGGCCTGAACTGGCGCTGAATGGGTAAGCTGAGCTGAATAAATACATTTTGATGAGCTGGGATCTCAGAAGTCCTCAGCAGTAGAAAGTGCATTGCTATAGATCCACTGAAGTATTTAAAAACTATGTTCAAGTCTCTCAGTACCAGTGATATTTGACTTATAATAAAAGTAATACATTTGGCATCATCCCTTCCAGAAACAAAACAAGCTAATGGCTTATTATTTGATAAGTGATTTCAATGGAAACATTTCTCATTCTTGAATAATGTTTTCATCCATAAAAAGAGTATGAAATCGATGGTAGAGGTCTTTGCTAAAGTGAAAAAAGGATTTGGAGACTCTTTGAAAAGTCCTTCGCTTAGCTCAAATAGTTTGCATAAGCGATATGATGATGTTTCCACTGTGAAAACTATTTTCATTGAAAATATGAGAAATTTTTAACCAAGAATGTATCTGTTACCTGGTATAGCTTTTGCTCTAATACAGTATTTCTTCCTGCAAATTGTCTATTAATCAAAACACAGAATGAATGTACTTCTTCTTCCACCTATGTATGTTATTGTAACTGTACTTTGTTCAGCAACTTAAAATGCGATTTCTTTTTTTTCCCAATTTTCTTTCTTTCGAAATGAATAAACATACCTATAAAATATACAAAACACATACTTTAAAAAAATGCTTAGTTGTAGAAATTAGAGGAATTAGGATGATTACAGCATCATTTATTTTGCAAGGAGCAAAAAATGTTGGCCAGAAAGTAGCTGAGTCATATTCACCTCTCTTAGGTGCCAGCCTGGAAGCCGAAGCCACTCAGAGATAATTGTAGGCAGCTCCAGAGTTACCCCCAGGCCAAGAGGGTTCTGCAGTGCAGTGCAAAGGGGCCATTTGCAAGAGTTCAATTGGTTGAGGTAGACTTTAGCAAAGGGAAAGGCAAATAAAATGCCATCTGCAAAGATGAGGGATTTCAATGGCTGTTTGTTAGACTCTCAAGCAAGTTTGATTCCCAAAAACCTCATGTTTGTGTTTACTAGCAGTAGGAAAGTTCACTAGTGGAAATTTTTATGGAAACATCATTCTTAAATAAATATTGCAAAATATTCATAGCAAGCCGTTTTGAAAAAAACAAACGGTAGCATTTGTAGCAGCTAGGGAACAGAAACCTATCAAGTACCTCAGTATTTGCCTAAACTGCTAGTAAAGAGAGTTCAGATGTATTTTCTTCATTTTATTAATTCGTTTTTATTTCATGACAAATGCTATTTTATTATTATTTTTACAAGGTGGAATTAATCTAGACTGGTGAGAATGGCCCTATTTCTATTTCTATTCTGAAAAAATATTAAGAGAAGTACGAACCACAGGAGACATGTCCATCGTTGTAAGTTACGCCGATGCGCTGTTTGCTTACTAACCAGAGAAAACAGAGTTTTCCATTTCGCTGGAAGCATGTGCTATGTTTGGAAACATTTCTTATCTCTCTATGTTCAAATGTGGATGTGGGAACCTAGAAACATTCCCTTCAATGACGCCCATGTGGGAGAAGGTCTGAAGTCTGATGTGTGCAGGATGCGTTTGGTTGTGCCAAGCAGCTCCCGCAGCTCTTAAATCCTAAAGAGTTATTGTCCAAACCAAACTGGAGCTCTGTGGAAGTAATAGAAAGTACGTCTCACAGCCTGGAGGCTTTAGAGTTCCTAATTATTTATGAGGATTTTGCTTGGGCCTGGGGTACAGTGGGTGAAATTGCATTTGAGTCTGACAGCACGATATCCACCTCTCCCGAGTCTGAGCTGGGCCATTAGTATCCCTATCAGCCGCACTGGCCAGTCACAGACCGAAACAAAATTTGAAATATGCTTTAGAAGCAATTGCTGATGGTTTCCTGCCTATAAGCTAGATAAAACAGATTATATCTACAGTCCCAAGGCACTTTTTTCATTTTGGAATGGTAATATTTTCTAGACCAAAATACAGTTAAACGGAGGAGTAGATAAAAATGGGTAGTAAACTATCCTAGTTTACCATATTGTCTTTTGATAGCATTTGCTATAGGTACGTTTGTTATATATACTGAGGTTATATATCTAGGATTTTAATTATAGAATTCTGAAGTTAAAAATATTGAGGTGATTCTGTCAAATCTTTAATTCTGAGTTGTTCCTCCCCTGTTAATAGATGGAATGGTTTTGCCAATGAATGCTGTTGATCTTGTTTTCCATTCTGGAGTTCAGTCAAAAGTATTTTCATTTTTCAGGAAAAGCATTTCTGCAAGAACCAGATTTGTCTGTGAGCTGAACTTTTACCATTACTCCTACTGCAACATCCTTGTAACTTCACGGTTAAGTTATTCTATAGGATTTACTCTCTGTATAGCGACTTAATTTACAAAGCATAATAAATAAAAAATTATGCAATTCCTACAAACATCTGGTATCGACATGGGATGTTTTAATGCAACATAAACTGAAAGGTTCTGTGTAAGACTTGGGAAAAGTTATCCTGTCTAGGGTAGAGCAACCCATAGTATCACAAATCCATCTTCAGTGTGAGAAAAAGTCCCTCGGCACTGTCGTGCTGATTGAACCATTTCTCAGCCTTTATCTTTCATCACAGTAACCTTTGGTAGTCAATATCCATTACCCATTTTCCTTCTGTCTTATTATAAATCTGAATTAAAATCTCAACTCCTGCTCCAGTAACCTGTAAATGCCAAGTGACAAGTCCAACAGTAATATTAATTTTGAAGGCACAGTACATCCTCTGAACTGGCACAGCCAACAGGTTTATCAGAGAAGAGGTAACACATAAAATGCACGGTTGACCTTCTTCCCAAACCGCTGATCACACCTTTAAGGCTTTGTATTTCCCTGCGCAGGCGTCAGGCTCGGCTCTCTGCTGGGGCGGATCACGGGAGCCCCACTGAAATCCAGGCTGTACCCCGCTTTACACTACCCAGGACTCTGGCGTATGGCATGTATGGCATGGTACGGGCAGGTGTGGCTGAAAACAGCTTGGGAAGATCTTTAACATGTAAATTTGTTTATGAAAAACAGACTGACAAAACGAGTCTTAACTGCTGCAAGCAAGGCAGCCTGATAGGTTACATGTGTAAGTTACAGCGTAGTGGGACAAAATGCAGTAAATAATTCATAGAAAAAGTTACAGCTTTCACTAAAATAATACATACATGGAAATGTATATTCATTTTTATGCCTTAAGGACTTGATATATTCCTTAGCTTTTATAGAAGTAACACTCTGCTGTCAGAAGACATATGACCCTTCCTGCGCTGTTAATATCCCGGGATACAATCCTCCTGCTCTTTATTGCTCTTTTCTGTTGCCTCACTGAAGCGATGGCCGTAAGTGATGACCGTTCAGTCTCCCTCCTGAAAAGCACACTAATTACAGGTAGGGTTTTCCTGTGTGGTTAGATTTTTTTTTTTTTACACCTAGTTTCCACATTAATATTCATGCTAGCAATCATAAGTAAAGCTAATGGCTGCCTTCTGTTGGGCCAAGTTTCAAAAGCGGATAAGCTGTGTCCTTTGCTTACAGATTCACTGTCTTTCCAGCATCATTTGAAAAAATACAGCTCAGTTATGAAAAGCTTTTTTCCTCCACTCGTATGATTAAGAAAGATACTACTGGTGTCAAAGAAGAACTGATCTTGGATATATCCATTTTGCTGCCTCTGCTGTTGCACACATTTGATTTTAGTGCGTGGAGTTAATAAATCATATAAAAGTAGTCAATTACATCAACACATATGTAGTTATTGAGCTTAATTGATGCTATTCTCTATTTTTTAAGGTGTTACCTATTGTTTGCAGGTTCTACTTCATCCTTCAGCTCATTTGAAGTCTTTTGGTTTTTAAGTAGGGCCCTCATGAATGTTAATAATCTCTTTCTTTCTATAATAAGTAAGAAGCCTATTTGAGGTCCTGTTTTAATCATTAGTTTTGATCCCTTTATTTAAATCAGAAAGTTAAATTAAAAAGAAAAGGTTCCACATTGATACTCACCCGAGACAAACATTATCTCACTAAGGAATTACTGTCTTCTTTCAGTCACTGCTGTGAAGGGGCTGGACTAATTTTCCAGATTGTTTTTAATGATACCCGTACCACTTGCTTCTGTGAAAACTTTTGCAGCTGTCAGGAGGTTTAACCCTTCCTCTTCAGAATCTTAAATCTGTGGGCTAATCGGGGAGAATAGTATGGTCTGAAAAATTGTGTAAGTCCATTAGACAGTCCTGCTTCAAGCATTTTTTATTTTTTGTTTTTGAATATAGCATGCCTTGCAGATTATTGATCTTAAGTATGTGCAATGGTCCTTTTGTAATCACTCTGTGACCCATGCTGCAAAATCACATACAATAACCTAAAGGGTTGTAATAGTAACTGCCAAGGTAACTGTAAATGCCACAGAGGAATGACATAGTCAAATTATAAAGGCTGTCAGGAAGCTCCTGTACAAATTTTCTGATCCTCAGAATGTTTTCAGCTCACCTGTCATCTTTATTTTCTCTGCTATAAAAGCCTGAGCTTTAAAAGAAAATAGTTAAAAAGAACGCTATATGAGCACGCTTTGCTAAACGTCTTCTTAGGCTTGTGGCAGCTCACACGGAAATAAAACCAGCCTCACCTACAGCTGGACCTGGCTCTCCATGTCCACCCTAGCCCACCTGTGTCAGCAGATGCGGTGCCTGTCTGGCCAGAGGCAGGACTGGGCTCTCCTCCGAGGATCACCCAGCTGGAGACGTGGCCAGGGACCGCAGGAGGGAGAGCACAGGCTGGTCAGGGAAGGGCAAGCCCCGTAAATCACAGCATCTGTCTTGGCACCAGCTCTGATCCTCAGCCCATCTACCCAAAATGGGACAAAGGAGTCCCAAAGCATCCCTGGTGGTGGACATTTCCAGCGGCAGCGTGCACGAGCCCTTGCAACAGTGAGTTCTCCCTGCCCGATGCGAGGCTGAAAGGAAGCACTGTCCCCGCAGCCCAGCTCCGGAACAGGAAATCCACCCCGGGACAAGGTGCTGGAGGTCCCGCACCGTGGTTCGAGCTCCCGCTGTTGCACCAGGGCTAAAACACAGGTACGGTGGCTATAGCAAACTGCGATTAGAAGCCCCCAGTATTGCACACTGTCAAAAAAAAAACCCCCAAAAAACCCCAAACAAAACCAAAACCAGGAGAGAAGTCAAAAGCAAGGGAATCTACAACTTGCAAATGTTTATAAGATTGCAATCTGCATGCTCATCCCAAACTCAGGGGAACTGAATCCTTCTCTCCTCCCCCCTCCCCACACATCAAGGCTTACCTCCCACCTCCAAGGGCTACGCACACTTCCCACCACAGCTCTGGCCACAAGCTTCCCTCCGCTTCCACAAACAGGCTGCAGGAGAAGACAAAAATGGGGGAGCTGCCATGCTCTGCTTTGGGTACCTGAGTCCTTAGCATTGCAACGGGGTAGTGAGAGGCAGGGACTGATAGGGGATATGACAAATAAATATTCCAAATAAATATTCATCTGTCTTTAACTACGAGGCCCCTGTTCATTCAGAGGATTAAGGCGTGCATGTCTGTCCCCCCACATTGCCAGACTTCTCTGGGTGCTGGTACAGAAATGCAGGCTAGAATTTTCACCTTCAAATGGGAGCTATTTTCGTTGTATCGGTGAAAAAGCCCAGATTACAAACAAACAGCTCAGACCACAGAATGACAATTTCCACTGTCAAATTAAAAAAGGTTCAGTCAGACATGACAAAAAGCGTTTTCTGTGAGCTTCATGAACACGTTCATAAGGGAGGATGGCTTTTCAACAAACAGAAAGGGGACACATTTAAGGCCAATGTAATAAAGCTTTGCTGCTTTGGTACCATATAGCATCCTGAAGGGATTTATCACGTCACGGGGGTAGAGAGCACTGCTCCTCTTGACGCGTTTCCATAGACAGCCCCAGGAAATCAAGCTGCGACACACATCTGGATAGCTCCGCACACAAATGGCACCGCATTTAAAGACGAGGAGCTGGCAAGAAAAAAGCAGTAGTCCGTGCACAGTTACTCATTTCTACAGATTCTCAGTTCGACAGGAACCACGGGTAGGCTGCACAGCTAAAGTCAGGTAAGAGGGGTTTTTGGCAGCAGATGTTTATTCTTCGTGCCACAGACCGTCCGGACATAAAAGCTTACCTGGAGAACCATCTAAAGGACGGTTAACTGATATTTTACCATTTCAAAAAAGCTGTCAAATTACGAATCTTCAAAAAGCATAGAAGGAAACGCGATACACTAGTAGCATGCCATGATCCACTGTTTGCACTAAAATAACAGGTGTGGAAGATAAATACATTCAGAGAAATCAGAACAGCTTAAAAAATTCATCAGGCTGGAAGTATTTAAGCAGCTGAAAGAGTTACTCATACAAATTAGATGTTGCTTTACTGTTTATCCCTAAAGGAGAAAAGGTTTCATAACTTCATGGGGGAAGCGGTATAGCTCCCAGGCTGTAATACACAACTTTTTCAGACTGTTTTGTGACAAGAGTTCTAATTGATAGCGGGATGGGACTCTAGCCGGCTTTATGGGAGACTGATTGAAGCGCTGTAGGTTATACGATGTTGCAGTTAGATAAGGAAGTCTGCAGGAAGCCGAAGTCTGCAGCGTTCTAGGGTCGCTTCAAGTCGAAATTGTTTTTACGAGTCGGGTAAAATCTGTTTGTTAAAATATAAATATTTATTCTGCCGAAACACAGGAGGACCGCACAGTTAGAAGCGGTCTTCTTTGTGAGATCTTTTTTTGGGCTTTTCAGGGTCGGAAAGAAGAAAAAAGTAATTTATTCTTGGCTACCTTTCTGGGGCCACACACACACCCTGTGCCTGCTCCTTTTGCGCTTCTTTCCACCCGCAAGCTAACGCAGAGCTCCAACCAAATCAATGCCCCGCTTCCTGGTTTTGCAACCGATTTCCAGTGAAACCCCTCTAGCCACATGGCCGAGCTTCCAATCCAGCCTTCCTACATTGTGTTGCACCTTGGGCGGTGGCTCGTCTTGTTTCAATTACTGCTAAACAAATGAGGCTTTAATTTTTCTTTCATTTCGCTTGAAAGAAAGAGGATCAGCATGCCCTTCCACTTCAGTGTGGTCTGTGATTGTCCAGACTTCACACTTGCAGGCAGCCACCACTCCTGGCCGACAACACAATATGCCTCTTGCATATTCAGGTCAACCAGACCAAGGACAGATGTTTCTCTGGTTTTACTGCACTTTTGGCCTGGACTGATGAGCCATTACAGGCCAGAATGGCCAATCTGCGATACTGCCATCTCCATCATCTTGACATAGCTTTCTGATTGGAAATTGTCTAATTTGTTTTAATTTGAAACGTGGGAGTGTACATGTTCCATCCTAAACTTTGAACAGAAATACTGTTATTTCAGACTAAAGAATATACCTACTTTGCCTCACTAATTGGGAGATCTATGTAGATTTATTTTTTTTTTAGGATTAAATCAGACATAAATTTGATGGCAATGGATGAAAAAATGTTCTTTATTTTACCAGCACAATATGGTTTTAATGTGCTGGTATGTTGTTGATGATGTGTGACATATTTTCTTCCATCAAAGTCAGAAAATGGAATTTGAGTGGAACGTTTTGCTGTTTTCTCATTGAGAAGTAGGAAGAATGCTGCTCTGTGGGGCATTTGAATTAGTCACAGAATCACAAGGTGGCTGAGGTTGGAAGGGACCTCTGGAGGCCACCTGGCCCAACATGCCCACTCAAGCAAAGCCACCCAGAGCCACTTGCCCAGAATCATGTCCAGATGGATTTTGAGTACCTCCAAGGAGGGAAACTCCAAAACCTCTGTGGGCAACCTGTGCCAGTGTTTGATCACCATCACTGTAAAAAGTAGGGAGTTTTGTGTTCGGATGCAATTTCATGTGTTTCAGTTTGTGTCCGTCGTCTCTGGTCCTGTGACCAGGCACTCCTGAAAAGAGGCTGGTTCCCTCATCTTCATTCAGGTATTTATACACACGGGTAAGATCCCCCTGAACCTGCTCTTCTCCAGGCTGAACAGTCCCAGTTCTCAGCCTCCCCTCATACCTCAGAAGCCAGTGTCCCTTAATGATTGTCAGGGCCCTTCGTTGGACTCCAGTGGGTCCATGTCTCTCTGGTACTGGAGAGCCCAAAACTGGACCCAGCATTTTAGCTGTGGCCTCACCAGTGCTGAGCAGAGGGGAAGGATCACCTCCTTTGACCTGCTGGCAACACTTCTCCTCGTGCAGCCCAGGATACCATTGACCTTCTTTGCTATGAGGGCACTGTCTGACTGTCAGCTTGCTGTTCACTAGGACTTTGAGATCCTTTTCTGCAGCAATCCTTTCCAGCTGATCAGCCCCCAGCCTGTACTGGTGCCTGGAGTTGTTCTTCCCCAGGTGGAGGACTTTGCATTTCTCCTTATTGAACTTCATGAGATTCTAACCTGCCCATTTCTCCATCCTGTCAGGGTCCCTCTGGATGGCAGCACAACCCTCTGGTGTATCAGCCACTCCTCCCAGTTCTGTGTCACCTTCAAACTTGGGTGCACTCTGCCCCATCATCCAGATCATAAAATGAAGATGTTACATAGTATTGGCCCCACCATTGAGCCCTTGGGTACACCTCTAGTGACTTGCTCCCAAAGGGACCTTGTGCCATTGATCACAACCCTCTGGACCTGGTCATTCAGATGATTTTCAGCCCACTTCATTGTCTACTTATGTAACCCATACATAATCAGCTTATCTATGAGGGTCTTATAGGAAAAAATGGCAAATGCCTTACTAAAGTTAGGGTAAACAACATCCACTGCTTTCCCCTCATCCATCAAGCTAGTCACCTCATTGTAGAAGGCTGTCAGTCCACTTAAAATGTCAAATAATGTATTTCTTGCTATTCCTTTTAGGGTGCCAAGCTATGGAGGCTGCAAAAGCAGCATTTCGTATGACGAGATCCTAATTCACAGTAATTTATTTAAAGTCTTTTCTGTAGAATTTGATAGATATGCATTACAGATCGTTACTACTCTGAAATTCATTGAAATTATTCACTAAATGAGGAGACAATCAATAAATAAGGAAAGGTCAGGTGACACAGCAATGGCTCTGTCATTTGCAATTTTTTAACAAAAAATGACATTTTCTTACCAAAAGTGAAAAATTGCTCTTGTGACACAGGGAAAGAATGATGCTAAAGTAAATTCCTTTCACTGAATGAAAATATGGTGCAGAATGAACTTAAAGTATTAGACAGCATGATATGGACATGTAATTACAGTCATAGCTAGCTATAAAAGACTAGTTAGATCATCTGGCCAAGTCCCCTGTCAATGTTAAATTGAATTTTGCATGCATTCAATGCTAAATTGAATTTTGCATGCATTTTGTATTGTTTTAGGCAGCCTGAGCACTTTCAGTAAATGTGATAAACTTATTTTTAAATAAAGGTAATTCTGCAGGGTCTCAGAAATCTAGTGAGAGAGAAGTATCACGTCAAACTCCTGAGTGTTGATACTTCAGGTTAGTCTCACTTCAGCTTTACGAGAAAAAGCTGTCAAGCTTGTCATAGAATCATAGCGAATCATAGAATCGTTTAGGTTGGAAAAGACCTTGAAGACCATGAAGTCCAACCGTTAACCTAACGCTGCCAAGTCCACCACCAAACCATGTCCCTAAGCACCACATCTACGTGTCTTTTAAATACCTCCGGGGATGGTGACTCAACCACGTCCCTGGGCAGCCTGTTCCAATGCTTGACAACCCTTTC